>NC_090031.1:32794215-33094215 GCF_037176765.1 Anolis sagrei
AAAGCAATTGTCTTCCCAACCGTGGCAGCCACCCCTCCACAAAAGTCAACATCGCACCGAAATACAACACCGCCTGAGCTCTGCGAGTGTAGCATTCTTCCAAATGAAGCAGAGAGTGTTTGGGGACCAGGACATCCGTAGGGATACCAAGGTGCTTGTTTATAAAGTTATTGTCCTCCCAACCCTCCTATATGCCTGTGAGCCATGGACTGTCTACAGACATCAACATTGACACGGAAATACAACACCGGCTGAGCTCTGTGAGTGCAGCATTCTTCCATATGAAGTAGAGAGTGTTTGAGGACCGGGACATCCGTAGGGAGACCAAAGGACTTGTTAATAAAGCGATTGTCCTCCCAACCGTGGCATCCACCCCTCCACAAAAGTCAACATCGCACCGAAATACAACACCGCCTGAGCTCTACGAGTGCAGCATTCTTCCGAATGAAGCAGAGAGTGTTTGAGGACTGGGACATCCGTAGGAAGACCAAGGGGCTTGTTAATAAAGCAATTGTCCTCCCAACCCTGGCAGCCACCTCTCCACCAAAATCAACATCGACACCGAAATACAACACCACCTGAGCTCTGCGAGTGCAGCATTCTTCAGCAGTGGAACTCTCTGCCCCGGAGTGTGGTGGAGGCTCCTTCTTTGGAAGCTTTTAAACAGGGGCTGGATGGCCATCTGTCAGGGGTGATTTGAATGCAATATTCCTGCTTCTTGGCAGGGGGTTGGACTGGATGGCCCATGAGGTCTCTTCCAACTCTTTGATTCTATGATTCTATGATTCTATGAATGAAGCAGAGAGTGTTTGAGGACTGGGACATCCGTAGGGAGACCAAGGGGCTTGTTAATAAAGCGATTGTCCTCCCAACCCTGGCAGCCCCCTCTCCACCAAAGACAACATCAACACCGAAATACAACACCACCTGAACTCTGCGAGTGTAGCATTCTTCCGAATGAAGCAGAGAGTGTTTGAGGACCAGGACATCCGTAGGGAGACCAAGGGGCTTGTTAACAAAGCAATTGTCTTCCCAACCGTGGCAGCCACCCCTCCACAAAAGTCAACATCGCACCGAAATACAACACCGCCTGAGCTCTGCGAGTGTAGCATTCTTCCAAATGAAGCAGAGAGTGTTTGGGACCGGGACATCCGTAGGGATACCAAGGTGCTTGTTTATAAAGCTATTGTCTTCCCAACCCTGATATATGCCTGTGAATCATGGACTGTCTACAGACAACAGCATTGACACTGAAATACAACATTGCCTGAGCTCTGCGAGTGCAGCATTCTTCCGAATGAAGCAGAGAGTGTTTGAGGACCAGGACATCTGTAGGGATACCAGAGTGCTTGTTAATAAAGCAATTGTCCTCCCAACCCTGGCAGCCACCTCTCCACCAAAGTCAACATCAACACTGAAATACAACACTGCCTGAGCTCTGCGAGTGCAGCATTCTTCCAAATGAAGCAGAGAGTGTTTGAGGACCGGGACATCCCTAGGGATACCAAGGTGCTTGTTTATAAAGCTATTGTCCTCCCAACCCTGCTCTATACCTGCAAGACGTGGACTGTCTACAGACGTCACATGCAACTCCTGGAACAATTCCATCAGTGCTGCCTCCGGAAATTCCTGCAAATCTCTTGGGAAGACAGGCGGACAAATGTCAGCATGTTGGAAGAAGCAAAGACCACCAGTATTGAAGCAATGGCCCTCCACCATCAACTCAGCTGGACTGGCCATGTTGTCCATATGCCCAACCACCGTCTCCCAAAGCAGTTGCTCTACTCCGAACTCAAGAACGGAAAACGTAATGTTGGTGGACAGGAAAAGAGATTGAAAGATGGGCTCAAGGCCAACTTTAAAAACTCTGGCATAGACACCGAGAACTGGGAAGCCCTGACCCTCGAGCGCTCCAGCTGGAGGTCCCCTGTGACCAGCAGTGCTGCGGAATTTGAAGAGGCACGAATGGAGGGCGAAAGAGAGAAACGTGCCAAGAGGAAGGCGCATCAAGCCAACCCCGACCAGGACCACCTTCCACCTGGAAACCAATGCCGTCACTGCAGGAGAACATACAGGTCAAGAATAGGGTTCAACGGTCACCTACGGTCCCACCCTGGAGGATTATCCTACTCGGACAACGAAGGATCGCCTAAGTAAGAGTTGGAAGAGACCTCGTGAGCTATCCAGTCCAGCCCCTTTCTTACCAAGGAACAGGAAAGTCACATTCAAAGCACCCTCAACAGATGGCCACCCAGCCTCAGTTTCAAAGCCTCCAAGAAGGAGCCTCCACCACACTCCTTGGCAGAGAGTTCCACTGGTGAACAGCTCTCACAGTTCGGTAGTTCTTCCTCAATGGAACAATGGCTTCAAACTACAGGAAAAGAAAGGAGATTCCACCTGAACACATTATATGTATTATACATATCATATAAAATAATATATATTGTATTATAAATATTCTATATGACAATGTGTTAAAATATTATAATATATATTGTTATGTTGTTATAGTACCATTATAATGTGTTATAAATTTAACTAGCGGTCCCCTGCCACGTGTTGCTGTGGCCTGGTCTGGTGATATGGAAAATAAATTGATTAGAAAGTGCTGGTTTCTAATATACGGAATGTCTTTATGCTTGTGGGTAAATGGTAGTTCTTGATGTTTCTTTGACAGTGTTGACGTAGGGATTGTTTGGTTTGCCTACTCTGAAACATGCAACATATAATTGTCCATCTTTAGGAGTCCCTTTCAAATCTATAATACTTTATCTCTCTGTGTGTGAATCATATATATCTATATCTATTGCTGGATGGCTCTCTGTCAGGAGGGCTTTGATTATGTTTTCTTGCCCTGATGAAGGGAGTTGGACTGGATGGCCTTAAGTATTTTCTGTTGGTCACGGGGGTTCTGTGTGGGAAGTTTGCCCCAGTTCTGTCATTCATGGGGTTCATTCAGAATGGTCTTTGATTGTAGGTGAACTATAAATCCCAGTAGCT
Source organism: Anolis sagrei (assembly GCF_037176765.1). Taxonomy (NCBI): domain Eukaryota; kingdom Metazoa; phylum Chordata; class Lepidosauria; order Squamata; family Anolidae; genus Anolis; species Anolis sagrei. Next base: position 32,797,216 of record NC_090031.1, read on the forward strand.
ACAACTCCCAAATGCCAAGGTCTATTTCCCCCAAACTCCATCTGTGTTCATATTTGGGCATATGGAATATCCGTGCCAAGTTTGGTCCAGATGCATCATGGTCTGAGTCCACAGTTCTCTCTGGATATAGGTGAACTACAACTCCCAAACTCAAGGTCAATGCCCACCAAACCCTTCCAGTATTTTCTGTTGGTCATGGGAGTTCTGTGTGCCAAGATGGGTTCGATTCTTTCATCAGAGTTCTGTGTGGGAAGTTTGGTTCAATTCCATCGTTGGTGGGGTTCAGAATGCTCTTTGATTGTAGGTGAACTATAAATCCCAGCAACTACAACTCCCAAATGACAAGATCAATCCCCCCAAAACCCCACCAGTATTAAAATTTGGGCTTATTGGGTATTTGTGCCAAATTCAATCCAGTGAATGAAAATACATCCTGCATATCAGCTATTTACATTATGATTCATAACAGGAGCAAAATTACAGTTGTGAAATAGGAATGAAAATAATGTTATGGTTGGGGGTCACCACTAATGAGGAACTGTATGAAGGGGTCGCGGCATTTGGAAGTTTGAGAAACACTGATCTAGGTGGAGTTTCAGGGGGTGAACCTGGCCTGATGGGAGTTGTAGTTCACCCACAACCTTATGCATTTTGTAAAATAATAAAAAAGTGTCTTTATAAATAAATACTTAAATTACAAAAATATTGACCAAAAAAAATGGCGGCCTCTGTTTTCTTTCATTTCTCTAGGTCTCGGGATTTAGATGACGGGCTCCATCCCGTTGATGCCTAAGGCTGTGGCCCCACATCGTCTCCTGGAGGACCACAGGCAGTCCACGGTGTGAGCCACGCCAACGGAGGGGACAAGATGTTGAAACCGAGCGGCCTCAAGATCCCCGGAAGGGCTGGGAAACACTCCAGCCCTGCGGGGCGGCCGGGAGGGACGGCCGGCACTGCGACCACAACTGCCCCGGCCACAAAGGAAGGTGAGCCCTCTCTTTTGGTCATGGTCGAGACAAAAGTTCCTTGAATTTACTGCATAAACCACTGCAGTAAATAGTCCTGTATGTCCATTAATATATATAATATGCTAATATTGTAATATAATGTAATATAATATATTGTAAATACATATGATATTTATAATATTATGATGTAATGCAATATAATACTACTACCAATAATATGATACCAGCTGTCCCCTGCCACGCATTGCTGTGGCTCAGTCTGCATATGTATTTTGTGTGTGTGTATATGTGTGTATATATTTGTGTATATATGTGTGTTTGCATATATGAGTCGCCCTGAAGGGCTGAGAATTGCGGTATATAAGCGCAGTAAATAAATAAATAAATAAATGTGTGTGTTTCTGGGTGTATATGTATGTGTGTGTATATATTGTGTTAGTGGGTGTATATATGTGTGTGTGTATATATTTGTGTATATATGTGTGTTTGCATATATGTGTGTGTTTGTGGGTGTATATATGTGTGTGAGTATATATGTGTATATATTTGTGTATATATGTGTGTTTGCATATATGTGTGTGTTTGTGGGTGTATATATGTGTGTGAGTATATATGTGTATATATTTGTGTATATATGTGTGTTTGCATATATGTGTGTGTTTGTGGGTGTATATATGTGTGTGAGTATATATGTGTATATATTTGTGTATATATGTGTGTTTGCATATATGTGTGTGTTTGTGGGTGTATATATGTGTGTGAGTATATATGTGTATATATTTGTGTATATATGTGTGTTTGCATATATGTGTGTGTTTGTGGGTGTATATGTATGTGTGTGTATATGTGTGCATATATTTGTGTATTTGTGTGTTTATATGTGTACATGCATATTGCATATGTGTGTGCTTGTCTATATGCATATTTGTGTGTATATGTATGTATGTGTATATGTATATGTGTGTGCATTTGTATATGTATATATGTGTATATATGTGTATGTGTATATGTGTATATTTGTGTGTGTTTGTGCATATATATATATGTGTGTGTGTGTGTGATTGTGTGCATGTGTACACGTATATGGTGTATTTTTTGGGTTTTTAAGTCTGTTCTGCTGGGGTTTTGTGTGTGTGTGTGTTTATGGGTGATGGACACTCCTTAGACTGTTAGGTGCATTGTGTCCACATTTCATGTCAATACACACACACACACACACACACATAAACACAGATACACAAATATATACACACCTATAAACACATATTCACACACATACAAAACACATATATACAGACTGGGCCACAGCAACACGTGGCAGGGGACGGCTAGTGTGTGTGTGTATGTGTGTGCGTATATATATGGAATGATGTCCAGGGTGGGAGAAAGAACTCTTGTCTGTTGGAGGCATGTGTGAATGTCTCCATTGGCCAGCTTGATTTGCATTGAATGGCCTTGCAGCTGCAAAGTCAATCAGTGAGGGTCTCTTCCTTTCTTGCCTGGAGGTACCCTCTATGGAATAATGTCCAGAGTGGGAGAAATAACTCTTGTCTGCTGGAGGCATGTGTGAATGTTGCCATTGGCCAGCTTGATTTGCATTGAATGGCCTTGCAGCTGCAAATTCAATCAGTGAGGGTCTCTTCCTTTCTTGCCTGGAGGTACCCTCTATGGAATAATGTCCAGGGTGGGAGAAAGAACTCTTGTCTGTTGGAGGCATGTGTGAATGTCACCATTGGCCAGCTTGATTTGCATTGAATGGCCTTGTAGCTGCAAAGCCAATCAGTGAGGGTCTCTTCCTTTCTTGCCTGGAGGTACCCTCTATGGAATAATGTCCAGGGTGGGAGAAAGAACTCTTGTCTGTTGGAGGCATGTGTGAATATTGCCATTGGCCAGCTTGATTTGCATTGAATGGCCTTGCAGCTGCAAAGTCAATCAGTGAGGGTCTCTGCCTTTGTGGCCTGGAGGTACCCTCTGTGGAATAATGTCCAGGGTGGGAGGAAGAACTCTTGTTTGTTGGAGGCATGTGTGAATGTTGCCATTGGCCAGCTTGATTTGCATTGAATGGCCTTGCAGCTGCAAAGCCAATCAGTGAGGGTCTCGGCCTTTGTGGCCTGGAGGTACCCTCTGTGGAATAATGTCCAGGGTGGGAGGAAGAACTCTTGTCTGTTGGAGGCATGTGTGAATGTTGCCATTGGCCAGCTTGATTTGCATTGAATGGCCTTGCAGCTGCAAAGCCAATCAGTGAGGGTCTCTGCCTTTGTTGCCTGGAGGTACCCTCTATGGAGTAATGTCCAGGGTGGGAGAAAGAACTCTTGTCTGTTGGAGGCATGTGTGAATGTTGCCATTGGCCAGCTTGATTTGCATTGAATGGCCTTGCAGCTGCAAAGCCAATCAGTGAGGGTCTCTTCCTTTGTTGCCTGGAGGTACCCTCTGTGGAATAATGTCCAGGGTGGGAGAAAGAACTCTTGTCTGTTTGAGGTAGGTGTGAATGTCTCAATTGGCCTCCTTGATTAGCATTGAATGGCTTTGCAGCTTCAAAGCCTGGCTGATTGTTGCCTGGGAGGGAATCCTTTGTTTAGAGGTGATTAGCTGGCCCTGATTGTTTCTTTTCTGGAGTTCCCTTGTTTTTGAATGTTGTTCTTTATTTACTGTACTGATTTTAGAAGTTGTTTTTAAAATACTGGTTGCCAGATTGTGTTCCTTTTCATGGTTTCCTCCTTCCTATTGACATTGTGCTTGTCGATTTCAATGGCTTCTCTGTGTTGCCTGACGTGGTGGTTGTGAGAGTCGTCCACGGTGGTTTTTTGAGAACCTCCTCCCTTTTCTCTCTAGCTCTCCCTGCTCAGTTCAAAACAGCACAAAACACTTGGTACAATGGAAGCGGTTGATCCCCGGGGCATGAAGTGCATCGTGCACAATTGGCTCTTTTTTTGGCTGGTCTAATTTTTGAAACAAAACTGCAGCTTTTTTATTGACTGCTGACGCTGGGTGTCAATGGGCAGCGACCAGCTGCTGACTCCACTCTGGTCTCTTTCGCTGTGTTGTGTGAGCCTATAAAAAAAAACTCTCTCGCCATGCTGTTATGATCGAAATCTAAGTATCTTTCAGAAACGATGCAAAACCAGTTTATTCCGTTGCGTCTTGGGTTTCTCTCCCATTCACTTGCATTGTCTGCCTCCTCTTCTTCCTTCTTTCACTGGTTACTCGTTTTGAGACCCTTGCAAACAAGGTTTGGGGCATACACGGCTAATTTGCAGCACATTCCTGTTCATTCAAAGCCAGGACAGGGTATATTTAAAAATAGGTTTCCAACCTTGCTTCCATAGCTACTTATTTATTTATGGTGTTTGTTTGAAGCAAATTTATATAAATAAAAATGTAATGTTCGTTTGTGGGATTAACAGAACTCAAAAACCACTGGACGAATCGACACCAAATTTGGACACAAGACACCTATTTATTTATTTATTTCGTGCATTTCTACCCCGCCCTTCTCAACCCCCGAGGGGGGACTCAGGGAGGCTTACAATAGGCACAATTCGATGCCAACATAAACATAACAATGGATAAAACATGTAAACAGCAATTGTAACAATTAAGATAGTCAGTCCATACATTAAAATCAATAAAAACAATCTAATGCTCAGCGTTCGCCATCTCATAGCCCGTTGTCAAGTACTCTCGATTCTGGTCATCATTGTCCCTTATCTAACCGCCAGATTGCCCGAAAGCCTGGTCCCATAACCATGTTTTTAATTTCCTTCTGAAAGAGAGGAGGGATGTCGATGACCTAATTTCCCCAGGGAGTGAATTCCACAGATGAGGGGCCACCACCGAGAAGGCCCTGCTCCTCGTCCCGACCAATCTCACTTGTTATAGAGGTGGGGTCGAGAGCAGGGCCTCCTCAGAAGATCTCAAACTCCGAGGTGGGACGTAGAGGGAGATGCGTTCGGACAGGTACGCTGGGCCGGAACCATATAGGGTTTTGTAGGTCAAAACCAGCACTTTGAATTGTGCTCGGAACTGGATTGGCAGCCAGTGGAGCTGACATAACAGAGGGGTGGTATGCTCCTTGTATGACACTCCGGTGAGTAATCTGGCTGCCGCCTGCTGGACTAACTGAAGTTTCCGAACAGTCTTCAAAGGCAACCCCACGTAGAGTGCATTGCAGTAATCTATTCGGGATGTAACAAGAGCGTGGACCACTCTTGGTAATTAGAATAACATATATTCTAATACTAATTTTAGATACATTGTCACTTTGAGTCTCCTGAGGGAGAGAAAAACACAGTAGTAGTAGTAGTAGTAGTAGTAGTAGTAGTAGTAATAATAATAATAATAATAATAATAATAATAATAGAAACCTAGCTTTGACTCGTCCAGTGGAGAGAAAAAGCAGGGTATAAATAATAATAATAGTAATAATAATAATAATCTTCCTTCCTTTGGGTTGAGAAAACAAGGTTGACTTTGTTGAAGGTGTATTGCTTCAAAACGTATATAGACAAACATCTTTGCTGGCACTTATTCCTGCCTTTGATGTGTATGGGATCCACTAGTCTATATAAATAAAGATGTAATGTTTGTTTGTGGGATTAACATAACTCAAAAAACACTGGACGAATGGACACCAAATTTGGACACAATATACCTCTCAGGCCAATGAATGACCATCACTCATAAAAACAATGAAAAACACAGCGGAAGAGACATAAAAAGCCCCAAAATTTTTAAAAAACCATTACAACGCATGCGCAAAACCACATATATAAACGTAAACATACATATACACATATATACACACACAAAACACATATACACAGACTGGGCCACAGCAATGTGTGACGGGACGGCTAGTCTATATAAATAAAAATGCAATGTTCATTTGTGGGATGAACATAACTCAAAAACCACTGGACGAATGGACACCAAATTTGGACACAAGACACCTATCAGGCCAATGAGTGACCATCACTCATAAAAACACTGAAAAACACAGCAAAGGGGACTGAAAAAGCCAAAAAACAACAGTTACAATGCATGCACAAAACCAGACATACACATATATATGCAAACACACAGTTGTCTTAAAAAGCCAAAATGCATGCACATCATAATAATAATAAATGCATGCACATAATAATAATAATAATAATAATACTTTTAACGGCTTTTGAACATTGAATCAGACCATATGATTGTTGTAATGGAACACACACACACAAAAGGTTGTTTAACAAATGTTGTTTTAATTTATTGTATTGTATGTTTTGATCTTGTATAATTGTAATTATTGCGGCATTGAATCGTTGCCATTGTTAGCCGCTCTGAGTCCCCTTGCGGGGGTGAGAAGAGCAGGGTCAAAATGTTTCAAATAAATATTTATTTATTTATTTATTTACTTTACTTGTATACCGCAGTTTCTCAGCCTAACAGGCGACAACATGGTTTACAACAAAGGTACAACAGTCAACACTTTAAAACCATAAAAGCATAATACACAATATTGACACAACAATAACAACCCAATGCATCTCATGACTAAAATCGTGATCCAGTTTCGTCGTCCATATTACCATTCCTGTAATCATCACATTCATTGCACCGATTAACCAAATGCCTGTTCGAACATCTAGGTTTTTAATAAATAAAGAAATAGTCCCTCGCTACTTCGCTTTTCGCGGACTCGCTGTTTCGTGGTAAATAAATAAATAAATAAATTGTCCCTCGCTACTTCGCTTTTCACAGACTAGCGGTTTTTCAATATGGACGGTGATGGCACGATCGTCAGCATAGATGAACCTCTCTATCCCTTCTGGCTGATCATTTATATATACAAATATAATGTGTATATACACACAACCTTTGTGTTTTTCTCCCCACAGGGTCACCACTACACAAACAAGGCTCTACGTCTTCTGCAGCCACCACCGAGAAGCCGCCTGGGTCGAAAGTTGCTGAAGTGGGAGATGACTTCCTGGGGGATTTTGTGGTGGGAGAACGTGTGTGGGTCAATGGAGTCAAGCCAGGCGTGATCCAGTATTTGGGAGAGACTCAGTTTGCACCGGGACAGTGGGCAGGGGTTGTTCTGGACGACCCGGTCGGGAAGAACGATGGCTCCGTAGGCGGGGTGCGCTACTTCGAGTGCCCGCAGCTCCAGGGAATCTTCACCCGGCCTTCCAAGCTGACCCGCCAGCCCACCACAGAGGGTTCCGGGAGTGACGCCCATTCAGTGGAGTCCCTGACAGCGCAGAACCTGTCCCTGCACTCGGGCACCTCCACCCCACCACTATCCACTCGCGTCATCCCCTTGCGGGAGAGCGTCCTCAACAGCACCATGAAGACCGGGAACGAGTCCGGATCCAACCTCTCGGACAGCGGGTCCGTGAAGAAGGGCGACAAAGACTTCAGGCTCGGAGACCGCGTCCTCGTAAGTCTCTTGGAATCCCGTTGCCAATCTTTTATGTAAGTGTATTGACCTCGGAGCATGTGCTCGGAAGCACAAAAGGAAATAAATGAAGCGTGCTACCTTCAGTCCACTCCAAAGCCCGGAGCGGCACTTAAAGATTGATTGCTATTTACACTATAATACATGAGTAACATACATTGTTGGAAGAGAACATGTGCTTATCTCATCTCTGGCATGCATGATGCAACTGGAACTCTCCAGAGTTACGCTCTAGGCATTATTGCTGTTGTTGTGAACCGCGTTGAGTCGCCTACAGGCTGAGAAACTGCGGTATACAAGTAAAGTAAAGTAAATAAATAAATAAATTATTATTATAATTATTATTATTACTGCCCTGAGTTGCCTTCGGGCTGATATGGACAGGATATAAATAATGTAAATAAATAAATAAATATAATAATAATAATTATTATTATTACTAGCCATCCCCTGCCACGCGTTGCTGTGGCCCACTATGTGTACGTGTTTTGTGTGTGTATATATGTGTGTATGTATGTGTACATTTGTGTATATATGTGTGTTTGCATGTGTGTGTGGGTGTATATATATATATATATATATATATATATATATATGGGTGTATATGTGTGTGTGTATATATTTGAGTATTTGTGTGTTTATATGTGTACATGCATATTGTGGATATGTGTGTATATATTTGTGTATTTATATGTGTACATGCATATTGTGGCTATGTGTGTATAGGTGTGTATATATGTGTATTTATATGTGTACATGCATATTGTGTATATGTATGTTCTTGTCTATATACATATTTGTGTGTATATATGTATGTATGTATGTGGCTATGTATATGTGTATGTATATGTATGTGTGTATATGTATGTGTGTATTTGTGTTTGTGCATATATATCCCTGTGTGTGTATGAATGTGTGCATGTGCATATGTATATCAGTGTATGTGTATATGTATATATGGTGTATTTTGGGGGGTTTTAAGTCTGGTCTGCTGGGTTTTGTGTGTGTGTGTGTATTTATGTGTGATGGACACTCGTTGGACTGTTAGGTGTGTTAGGTGTGTTGTGTCCAAATTTCGTGTCAATTCGTCCAGTGGTTTTTGAGTTATGTTAATCCCACAAACGAACATTACATTTGTATTTATATAGATTATTATTATTATTATTATTATTATTAATTAACCTTCTAAATAACAACAACAACAATAATAATAATAATAATAATAATAATAATTATTATTATTATTATTATTATTTAGCCTCCTAAATTTCCTACTTGACAGATGCAACTGTCTTTCGGGCTGCAAAGGTCGACAGCAAGCTAGACAAATGGTCGGAAGCTTACTCGAACCCGTTTAAACCAAAGTACTGTGGCTGGCAGTTGGGTAGCGAATCCACCCCATGTTTTGGCCAATGTTCAGGGATTGTTTTGGCAGGAATCTTGTGACCCTCAACATATGGATTGCAGATATTTGTATCTTGATTTTACTTGCCCTGAAAAAAGGCCGTCTTTATTTTTGTCCTTGCAACAGGTTGGCGGAACGAAGACGGGCGTTGTGCGCTATGTGGGGGAGACGGATTTTGCCAAAGGGGAGTGGTGTGGGGTGGAGCTGGACGAACCCCTGGGCAAGAATGATGGTGCCGTGGCCGGAACCAGGTAGGAAACAACTCCTGGCTGGGAGGAAGGCCTTTGGACCACAAAAATGCCACAAGAGCCAGTGGATGGTCACTTGGGAGGACCTAGAGATTCCTAGAGAGGCGTAAAGATATTAGCATTTTTATAATGCACGGTTTGCACAGTTTGCCTATTTCTGAGCCCCCTTGGTGCAGTGGTTTAAACCGCTGAGCTGCTGAACTTACTAATAAATTAGATAATAAATCTAATATATAGTAATATAATAATAAAATACTAATATTTATTAATATTTTAATATTAATGTCAATAATAATATTGGAGCTCCTGGTGGTGCAGTGGTTTAAAACGCTGAGCTGTTGAAATTAGATAAATCTAATAATATATAATAATAAACATACTAATAATATTTATTAATATTTTAATATTAATATCAGTAATAATATTTTAGCCCCCGGTGGTGCAGTGGTTTAAACCTCTGAGCTGCTGAACTTGCTGACTGAAAGGTTGCAGGTTCGAATCTGGGGAGCAGGGTGAGCTCCTGCAGTTAGCCCCAGCTCCTGCCAACCTAGCAGTTCAAAAACATGCAGATGTGAGTGGACAGTAGGTACCTCTCCAGCGGGAAGGTAACGGCGCTCCTTGCAGTCATGACCTTGGAGGTGTCTAAGGACAACGCCTGTTCTTCAGCTTAGAAATGGAGATGAGCCCATTTCCAACTCCCAGAGTCGGACACGGCTGGACTTAATGTCTGGGGAAAACCTTTGCCTTTTACCTACCTTGCCTATTTCTGTAGGGATCCTGCATCTCTCCCCCTCCCCTCACCTCCCCACACAAGTGAAGTGTGAGAAAAGTGGTATATAAATGCTGTAAATAAATAATAAATAATAAATTTCCTTGCATAATAGTTTCACCACATAATAGTCGCACTCCCATTTTTGGGGTTGGCAAAATACTTTACCATTAGAAGGGTATTCAGATGAGGGAAAGACAGATCTGAGCATGATGGAGTCGTCTTCTTTGGAGGTTTTGAAGCCGAGTCTGGATGGCTGTCTGTCATAAGGGTTTTGATTATATTTAGGACAGGGGATTGGACTACTAGATGATCCCCAAGGGGACATATAGTGGTATGTCCTCATTATTTTGTGCTTGAATCCTAAAGCTAAGCAGTGATGGGGCCAAGTAGACTCTGGAAGGGAGTGCCACTTTTTAGGTGCCACCACTAAGAAGGCATCTTGCGTTGTCATCTCGGAAGAGGAGGCATTAAGGGAGACCTAAAAGATGCCTGGGAGAAGAGTGGAGGGTAGCATTGTGTTTTGTGCTAGGAAGGAGCTGAAACGTCATATCTGTCTGCCTTTTGCCTTCAGGTATTTCCAGTGCCCTCCCAAGTTTGGCCTCTTTGCTCCTATCCACAAGGTGATCCGGATCGGCTTCCCTTCCACCAGCCCAGCCAAGGCCAAGAAGAGCAAGCGGATGGCCATGGGGGTCTCGGCCTTGACCCACAGCCCAAGCAGCTCCTCCATCAGCTCCGTCAGCTCTGTGGCCTCCTCTGTGGGGGGAAGACCCAGCCGAAGCGGACTGGTAAGGAACCTATCCCCAGAGCAAGAGCAGAGAGTAATGGTTGCTGAGGATGTACTGGAGGCTTCAGTCTAAGAGAGGCCTCAGTGTGAGGTAAACCTCAGGTGTGCCTGTAGCTTAGTACGCCTCAGTTGCCCTCAGTATGAAGAGGCTTCAGTCTGAGAGAGGTAAGCCTCAGGTGTGCCTGTAGCTTCGTACGCCTCAGTATTAGTTGCGTCAGTATGAAGAGGCTTCAGCCTGAGAGAGGCCTCAGTGTGATGTAAACCTCAGGTGTGCCTGTAGCTTAGTACACTTCAGTGTTAGTTGCCGTTAGTATGAAGAGGCTTCAGTCTGAGAGAGGCCTCAGTGTGACATAAACCTCAGGTGTGCCTGCAGCTTAGTATGCCTCAGTGTTAGTTGCCATCAGTATGAAGAGGCTTCAGCCTGAGAGAGACCTCAGTGTAAGGTAAGCCTCAGGTGTGCCTGTAGCTTAGTATGCCTCTGTGTTAGTTGCCATCAGTATGAAGAGGCTTCAGTCTGAGAGAGGCCTCAGTGTGAGGTGTGCCTGTAGCTTAGTACGCCTCAGTGTTACTTGTGTTAGGATGAAGAGGCTTCAGCCTGAGAGAGGCGTCAGTGTGAGGTAAGCCTCAGGTGTGCCTGTGGCTTTGTATGCCTCAGTGTTAGTTGCCATCAGCATGAAGAGGCTTCAGTCTGAGAGAGGCCTCAGTGTGAGGTAAACCTCAGTGTTAGTAGGCCTCAGTATGAAGTAGGCCTCAGAGTTCCCCTCAGTATAAAGAGGCTTCAGTCTGAGAGAGGCCTCAGTGTGAGGTAAACCTTAGGTGTGCCTGTAGCTTAGTACGCCTCAGTGTTAGTTGCCGTCAGTATGAAGAGGCTTCAGCCTGAGAGAGGCCTCAGTGTGAGGCAAGCCTCAGGTGTGCCTGTAGCTTAGTAAGCCTCAGTGTTAGTTGCTGTCAGTATGCCGTCAGTCTGAGAGAGGCCTCAGTGTGAGATAAATCTTAGTGTTAGTAGGCCTCGGTGTGAGGTAGGCCTCAGAGTTCGTTGCCCTCACTATGAAGAGGCTTCAGTCTGAGAGAGACCTCAGTCTAAGAGAAGCCTCAGTGTGAGTTGTTTGTGTGTGTGTGTGTGTGTGCTTTTGTGTGTGTGTGTGTGTGTCAAGAGCAACTTTAGTTAAAGCAATGGTATTCCCTGTGGTAACCTATGGATGTGAGATCTGGACCATAAGGAAGGCTGAGTGAAGGAAGATCGATATATACAGTATGCGATTTGAGAATTTGAACATAGCACAGTCTTCCTGAGATTTAGGTGTCACCTTGAATATCGGGAAGACCCTCCGGGAGGGTAGTTTCTCCACTGCAGCTGCAGATTGCGTGGTTGTGTTCTCTCCACAGTTGACGGAGACCTCTTCTCGCTACGCCCGGAAGATCTCCGGCACGACGGCGCTGCAGGAGGCCCTCAAGGAGAAGCAGCAGCACATCGAGCAGCTCCTGGCCGAGCGGGACCTGGAGAGAGCCGAGGTGGCCAAAGCCACCAGCCGCATCTGCGAGGTGGAGAAGGAGATTGCCATCCTGAAGGCCCAGCACGAGCAGGTAGGGTTTCTTACCCCAAAATCATAGAAACATCGACTCCCAAGGGCCACCCAGTCCCACCCTGTCATATATAAGCCGTAACACTGAACGATGCGCAAGTGCGTATATGATCTAGCCAAGACCTTGTTCCCTTCCTCTCTAGTATATCTCTGAAGCAGAAGGAAATCTGCAAAGGGCGCGGACAGTCCTGGAAGGAGCCCAGAAGGAAAAAGTGGAGATGCTCAACCAGTTAGAAGAGGAGAAAAGGTATTTGTTTATCATGTCAGAAGCCAATTGGGAATAACCATAAACATTATAATCTATTTCCTTTGACCACATGCAGTGCCTCTGGTGTTGTTATTTATTTATTTTATTTTATTTATGGCATTTATATTCCTCCCTTCTCATCTCAAAGGGGGCTCAGAGCAGCTTACAATTATATATATATATACACACACACACACACACACACACACACATACACACACAGACATACAATATATTGTATTATTATTGAGTCGCCCTAGGGCTGAGAAAAGTATATAAATGAAGTAAATAAATAAATATATTGTACTATACCATTATATTGTAATATCATAAGCACTATTACATGTAATGTAAGATATATAATTATAATATATTATTAAATTGTATTAAATTATAATATTATAAATATATTGACATACAATATATTCCATTATATTATATTATTACCATAACACAATATTATATTGTATTATAGATTACTGTACTGTACTATATCATTATACTATTAGTATATATATATGTGTGTGTGTGTGTATTTATGTGTGTGTGTGTGTATATATGTGTGTGTGTATATATATATATATATATATATATATATATATATAATTGTATTAAATTATAATAGCAATATTGTATGTATATACAATCTATATATATATAAATTCTCTGTGCATAATGTGTACCTTAAAAACAAAAGAACCAATGAACAAAATCACACCAAATTTGGCAGCAAAAGTCTCACAACACAAGGAGTGACCATCACTCAAAAAATTGTGATTTTGTCATTTGGGAGTTGTAGCTGCTGGGATTTATAGTTCAACTGCAATCAAAGAGCATTCTGAACTCCACCAACAATGGAATTAAACCAAACTTGGCACACAGAACTCCCATGACCAACAGAAAATACTGAAAGCATTTGGTGGGCATTGACCTTGAGTTTTGGAGTTGTAGTTCACCTAAATCCAGAGAGCACTGTGGACTCAAACAATGAAAGATCTAGACCAAACTTGGCACGAATGCTCCATATGCCCAAATATAAACACAGATGGAGTTGGGGGGAAATAGACCTTGACATTTGGGAGTTACTGGGATTTATAGTTCACCTACAATCAAAGAGCATTTTGAACCCCAGCAAGGATACAATTGGGCCAGACTTCCCACACAGAACACCCATGACCAACAGAAAATACTGTTGTCTTTAGTAACCCTTCTGACACCCCCTCATGACAACCCCCCCCCCCCCCCAGGGTCCCGACCTCCAGGTTGAGAAACACTGTAATAGAGGATAACATGAGAATCACTAGACTGGGCCACAGCAACGCGTGGCAGGGCATGGCTAATGTATTATATTACTAGCACAGTGCAGGAAACAATGGGCTTGAATAACTTGAATGAGCTTGAACAACTACTTACAGCAATGGGTATTTATACATCAGTGAACCTGCTGCAGGATTTTGTTCAAACTTTGAGACAAATAATACAGAAGTTGGTATTGTTTATCTCTTTACATAACTGGCATAAGAATGGCTGAATCCTGATTTTGCCACATAAATTAAACGTGGTTTGCTTTTCTCTGCAGGAAAGTCGAAGATTTGCAGTTCCGGGTCGAGGAGGAGTCCATTACGAAGGGAGACTTGGAGGTAAATTTATATTTCTCCATCATGGTGCCTGTGGAATCTCACAAATTGGTGAATCATATGCCTGTTCACATGGAACTAAGACCCCTGAGGAGTATATTTTCTAGACAGGGTGGGCGGGAGGAATCAGCCCTAAAAGGCTTTCTGAGACTATTATGTGAGAAACACAAAAATACCAGTTTTTAAGGGGTGAGAGGGAGGAATCAGCCTCAAAAAGATCTGCGACTATTATGTGAGGAACACAAAAATACCAGTTTTTAAGGAGTGGGCGGGAGGAATCAGCCTCAAAAAGATCTGCGACTATTATGTGAGAAACACAAAAATACCAGTTTTTAAGGGGTGAGAGGGAGGAATCAGCCTCAAAAAGATCTGCGACTATTATGTGAAAAACACAAAAAATACCAGTTTTTAAGGAGTGGGCGGGAGGAATCAGCCCTAAAAGGCTTTCTGAGACTATTATGTGAAAAACACAAAAATACCAGTTTTTAAGGGGTGAGAAGGAGGAATCGGCCTCAAAAAGATCTGCGACTATTATGTGAGGGACACAAAAATACCAGTTTTTAAGGGGTGAGAGGGAGGAATCAGCCTCAAAAAGCTCTGCGACTATTATGTGAAAAACACAAAAATACCAGTTTTTAAGGGGTGAGAGGGAGGAATCAGCCTCTAAAAGCTCTGCGACTATTTTGTGAGAAACACAAAAATACCAGTTTTGTCACCCAAAAGTGGGGGAGTGCGGGAACAACACTGTGGCTTCCTCTGGTTCCTTCTCTTTTCTGTATCTACTCTCTCCCATTTCTCTATTCTTTTCTCCTTCTTTTCCTCTCCTTCTTTTCTTCCCGACGCGCGGCCAGACTCAGACGCAGCTGGAGCATGCCCGAATACGGGAGCTCGAGCAGAGCCTCCTGTTTGAGAAGACACAGGCCGAAAAGCTTCTCAAAGAGATGGAGGAGACGAGGGTAATCCCAGCCGCCCCCCAACTAACCTGCTTTCCCCTCCCACCCTACGACCGCTGCTCCGTTCCATCCTGCCGTGCTCCATTTCCAGCCAGCTGCCTGTGTTGGGTCAGATCGCTTGCCCGCCGCATCTCTTTGACCCCAACCAACCCTTGGCTTCTAAAATCTTGCTCTCTTTCCCGCACTATCTCTTTCTGAGCTTTCATTCTTTCATTTTGACATATTTACTTTGCAATTTTCTCTCTGCCTTCTGGAAATTTCCTTGCAATCTTCTCTTCCGTCAACAGAGCAATGTTCTCCTTTGGTTTCTGCTCTCCAGCTTCTCATGCAACATGACGCCATTTGAACGGGAGCAATAATTTTGCCATCTGCCATCTGCTATAACCAATCTTTAATCCATCATGGCTAACTCGTGACCCTGTTGTGTGTGCGGCTAGCCACCTTGGCAAGCCATTGTGTTGACGATTGTCCTGCCTGGGACGAGAGGGAAGAGGGGTTGTTTTCAATAACACTTCTGGAGTGGAAATAGTATAAGTCAGTGTGTTGTCTGATGAAGGCTTTCATGGCTGGAATCACTGGGTCGCTGTGAGTTTTCCAAGCTGTCTGGCCATGTTCCAGAAGCATTCTCTCCTGACTTTTAGCCTACATCTATGGCAGGCATCCTCAGAGGTTGTGATTTCATAGTTTTTAAACTGCCTTGCCTTTGGGGTGGGAAATAAGGGATGGGAGTGAGGAATCAGCCTCAAAAGGCTTGAGACTATTATGTGAGGAACACAAAAATACGATTTTAAGGAGTGGGAGGAAGGAATCAGCCTCAAAAGGCTTGAGACTATTATGTGAGGAACACAAAAATACGATTTTAAGGAGTGGGAGGGAGGAATCAGCCTCAAAAGGCTTGAGACTATTATGTGAGGAACACAAAAATACAATTTTGAGGAGTGGGAGGGAGGAATCAGCCTCAAAAGGCTTGAGACTATTATGTGAGGAACACAAAATATGATTTTTAAGGGGTGGGAGGGAGGAATCAGCCTCAAAAGGCTTGAGAGTATTATGTGAGGAACACAAAAATACAATTTTTAAGGGGTGGGAAGGAGGAATCAGCCTCAAAAGGCTTGAGACTATTATGTGAGGAACACAAAAATACGATTTTTTAAGGGGTGGGAGGGAGAAATCAGCCTCAAAAGGCTTGAGACTATTATGTAAGGAACACAAAAATACAATTTTTAAACAGGTGGGATGGAGGAATCAGCCTCAAAAGGCTTGAGACTATTATGTGAGGAACACAAAAATAAAATTTTTAAGGAGTGGGAGAGAGGAATCAGCCTCAAAAGGCTTGAGACTATTATGTGAGGAACACAAAAATACAATTTTGAGGAGTGGGAGGGAGGAATCAGCCTCAAAAGGCTTGAGACTATTATGTGAGGAACACAAAAATACGATTTTAAGGGGTGGGAAGGAGGAATCAGCCTCAAAAGGCTTGAGACTATTATGTGAGGAACACAAAAATACCAGTTTTTAAGGGGTGGGAAACTAGGCAAGTGGGGTTAATAATCTGTGGAAGGTCCAGGGTGGGAGTAAGAACTCTTTCAAGTGTGAATGCTGTAATCGATCGCCTTGATTAGCATCAAATAACTTTGCAGCTCAAGTCGTAGTGTAGCTTCCCCCAACTGCATGTCCTCCAGATGTCATTAGATCCTAGCCTGCAGTTGGGTCAGTTGCCAGGAAAGTTGGGATTGGTCATGGAGCAACATCTGGAATGCTACAGGTTGTCTGAAAGAATAGCTAAATGAAATATGGAGATGCAAGAGCTGACTTTGTGCCTATATACGTTTGTGTATGTGTGTGTGTGTGCATTTTAGCTGACCACGGTTGCAGAGAAGTCCAGAATCCTTCAACTCGAGGAAGAGCTGTCCTTCACGCGGACGGAGGTGGAGGAGCTGAGGCAGTGCTTGAAGGCCTCCAGCCAAGCCGATTCTCCGGACCACAGCTTTGGCCTGCAAACGGAAGCCCTCCGCCTGCGGGATCAGCTGCTTTCGGCCAGCAAGGAGCACCAGAAGGAGAGCGTCCAGCTGAAGGAGACGTACGAGAGGGCCCTGAAGAAGCACCAGCAGGAGGCGGAGCGCTTGAAAGCTCACAATGAGAAATACGCCCAAGAGATTGCGGACCTCAAGCAGAAGGTCCAGCAGGCCACCAACGAGAACATGGGCCTGATGGACAACTGGAAGTCGAAGCTGGACACGTTGGCGTCTGACCATCAGAAGTCGCTCGAGGACCTCAAGGCCACCTTGAGCACCGGTCCAGATTCCCAGCACAAGGAGATCGTGGAGCTGAAGGCCGTCATGGAGAGCGTCAAGCTGGAGCACCAGCTGGAGCTGGAGAACCTCAAGGCCAAGCATGACATTGAGATGGCCGTCCACGTGAAGGAGAAGGAGGGCCTGAAGCTGAAGCTGCAGGAGGCCAAGGACGCGTGGGAAGAAAGCAACAACAACTGGAAGGCGCAACTGGAAAGCAAGACCAATCAGTACTTGCTTGAAATCCAGGAGCTGAAGGAGAAGAACCGGGACAGCGAGGTCCGCGCCCGCGAGGCGGAGAAGCTGCACAGCGACTACAAAGACCAGGCCCAAGCCATCGCTTTCTTGAAAGAGCAGATCTCTCTGGCGGAGAAGAAGAGGCTGGACTACGAGACGCTGCAGAAGGCCGAGGCCCAGAGCAAGCAAGAGATCCAACGCCTGCAGGAAAAGGTCCTGGTCTTGGAGAACAAGCTGCAGTCCACCGAGCCACTCCACCCTTCCCAACACGCCAACGTATGGCTTTGCATTGCTTTGAATACTCAAGATATTTCATTCTGTTTGAATAGTTGTATATTATTTTTAAATTGTATTGCAATGCTTTTAATGTAAGGCGCTTTGAGTCTCCTTTGTGGAGAGAAAAAGCGGGATATAAATAAATATAATAATAATAATCATCATAATCATAATAATGGCACAACTGCAATTCTTTTAATGTAAGCCGCTTTGAGTCTCCTTTGTGAAGAGAAAAAGTGGGATATAAATAAATATAATAATAATAATAATAACTGCAAAGACACAAAGACTATGGTACAAGCCACTCAAGATGGTGCTACTGATGATGGGCACACTGGGTGCAGTGCCTCAAGACCGTGGCCTGCACTTAAAAACAATCAGCGCTGACAAAATGACCACCTGACAGCTGCAAAAGGCCACCCTATTCAGATAAATAAACATAATCATGATGATGATGATAATAATAATAATAATAATAATAATAATAATAATAATAATAATGGCATAATAATAATAATGGCACAAGCCAGTCAAGGTGGTCCCAGTGGTGATTGGCACACTGGGCGCAGTGCCTCAAGACCTTGGCCTGCACTTAAAAACAATCAGCGCTGACAAAATGACCACCTGACAGCTGCAAAAGGCCACCCTATTCAGATAAATAAACATAATAATGATAATAATAATAATAATGGCATAAGCCAGTAAAAGTGGTCCCAGTGGTGATTGGCACAATGGGTGAAGTGCCTCAAGACCTTGGCCTGTACTTGAAAACAATTGGCGTTGACAAAATGACCACCTGTCGGCTGCAAAAGGCTACCCTACTCAGATAAATAAACATAATAATAATAATAATAATAATAGTAGTAGTAGTAATAGTAGTAGTAATGGCATAAGCCAATAAAAGTGGTCCCAGTGGTGATCGGCACACTGGGTGCAGTGCTTCAAAACCTTGGTCTGCACTTAAAAACAGCGCTGACAAAATGATCACCTGTCAGCTGCAAAAGGCCACCCTACTCAGATAAATAAACATAATAATGATAATATTAATAATAATGGCAGAATAATAATAATAATAATAATAATAATAATAATAATAATAATAGCATAAGCCAATAAAGGTGGTCTCAGTGGTGATCAGCACACTGGGTGCAGTGCCTCAAGACCTTGGCCTGTACTTGAAAACAATCGGCTCTGACAAAATCACCTGTCAGCTGCAAAAAGCCACCCTACTCAAATAAACATAATAATGATAATAATAATGGCATAATAATAGTAATAATAATAATAATGGCATAAGCCAATAAAAGTGGTCCCAGTGGTGATCGGCGCACTGGGTGCAGTGCCTCAAGACCTTGGCCTGTATTGAAAACAATAGGTGCTGACAAAATCACCTGTCGGCTGCAAAAGGCCACCCTTTTCAGATAAATAAACATAATAATAACAATAATGGCATAATAATAATAATAATAATAATAATAACATAAGCCAGTAAAGGTGGTGTCAGTGGTGATCGGCACACTGGGTGCAGTGCCTCAAGACCTTGGCCTGTACTTGAAAACAATTGGCGCTTCACAAAATTACCACCTGTCAATGTAAATGTAATAATAATAATAATAATAATAATAACAACAATAGAGTAAAATAATAAATATAATAACAATAATAATAATAGAGTAAAATAACGGAAATGTCATCATAACAGTAATAATAGAGAAAAATAATAAATGTAATAATTATAATAAAGAGAGTAAAATAAACGAATGGGACAAGTATTGAGCCCATGACTAATTGTTACATTTGCATATATTCCAGTTAGAAGCTGTCGTGAACCTTATACAAATCCCTCCTCTGAAAATGACTATAATGTCTGTTGACTGTATGCTGCTACGGTCATTCTGGGCATTCCCCATGCTATTATTGTTGTTGTTGTTGTTGTTGCTGCTGTTGTTGTTATTCGCCGTGACCATATCAAGATATAATCGTATCTATTGCATGTATTGCAGATGATTGAAACCAATGACATTTCGGAAGAAAAGATCAAAATGAAGCAGACAATGGAAGGTAATGGAGTGAATTCTGGATTCAACATCAGCTGTTCCATTGGGCATGAGGGGCTGATATTTTTCATACAAATCTGTTTTTGAAAATTATTATTATGTTTAACACCAGCAGTCTATATTACCACGGAATAATATACCATACATCCAAAAATAGGCCCATTCAACCTTACTCCGCAGGATGTCTGGTTCTAATTTTCCCTCACCACGCTGTCAAAGCTATCCTCGATATTATTTCCCAGCGTGGTCAACTGTGAATCGCACATTTGGTATTCCTCTCCTGACTTTTAGCCCACATCTATGGCAGGCATCCTCAGAGGTTGTGATTTCATAGTTTTTAAACTGCCTTGCCTTTGGGGTGGGAAATAAGAGGTGGGAGGGAGGAATCAGCCTCAAAAGGCTTGAGACTATTATGTGAGGAACACAAAAATACGATTTTTAAGGGGTGGGAGGGAGGAATCAGCCTCAAAAGGCTTGAGACTATTATGTGAGGAACACAAAAATACGATTTTTAAGGGGTGGGAGGGAGGAATCAGCCTCAAAAGGCTTGAGACTATTATGTGAGGAACAAAAAATACGATTTTCAAGGAGTGGGAGGGAGGAATCAGCCTCAAAAGGCTGGAGACTATTATGTGAGGAACACAAAAATACGATTTTTAAGGGGTGGGAAGGAGGAATCAGCCTCAAAAGGCTTGAGACTATTATGTGAGGAACACAAAAATACGATTTTTAAGGGGTGGGAGGGAGGAATCAGCCTCAAAAGGCTTGAGACTATTATGTGAGGAGCACAAAACTACGATTTTAAGGGGTGGGAGAGAGGAATCAGCCTCAAAAGGCTGGAGACAATTATGTGAGGAACAAAAAAATACGATTTTTAAGGGGTGGGAGGGAGGAATCGGCCTCAAAAGGCTGGAGACTATTATGTGAGGAACAAAAAAATACGATTTTTAAGGGGTGGGAGGGAGGAATCGGCCTCAAAAGGCTGGAGACAATTATGTGAGGAACAAAAAAATACGATTTTTAAGGGGTGGGAGGGAGGAATCGGCCTCAAAAGGCTGGAGACTATTATGTGAGGAACAAAAAAATACGATTTTTAAGGAGTGGGAGGGAGGAATCAGCCTCAAAAGGCTTGAGACTATTATGTGAGGAACAAAAAATATGATTTTTAAGAAGTGGGAGGGAGGAATCAGCCTCAAAAGGCTTGAGACTATTATGTGAGGAACAAAAAAATACGATTTTTAAGGGGTGGGAGGGAGGAATCAGCCTCAAAAGGCTTGAGACTATTATGTGAGGAACACAAAAATACGATTTTTGCTGAAGAGCTTTGTTTATAGACTTCCTCCTTGATCGAATCACTGGCATTTTTCCTTATGGGTGCCTTCAATACCCATAAGGAAATACATTGCTCGATTTGACTGCCTGCTCTTTTCCCTCCCTCAGATCTTCAGGAGAAGCTGAGCAAAAAGGACAAAGAAGTCTCGTCCTTGGCCTCCCAGACTGACCTCCTAAGGACCCAAGTAAGTGGTAAGTTTCCCTCAAAGGGTGTTCATTAGAACAGTGGTTCTCAACCTTCCCAATGCCGCGACCCCTTAATACAGTTCCTTATGTTGTGGTGACCTCCAACCATAATATTATTTTCATTGCTACTTCACAATTATAATTTTGGTCCTTTATGAATCGTCATGTCAATATTTATTTTTTATTTATTTACAGTTTTTTGATGGAGTACTTCCTCATTCTTCTGCATGCTGCTGGAAGGTTTTATGGCATTGTAAATTAGTTAAATCCCTGCTCTCAGAGACCTTAGTGTTTCTCAACCTTTCTGATGCCTCGACCCCTTAATACACTTCTTCATGTTGTGGTGACCCCCCAACCATAATATTATTTTCGTTGCTACTCCTTAACTGTCATTTTGTTCCTGTTATGAATCATCATGTCAATATTTATTTATTTTTTCCCCACACTCCACCAGTGTTCACATTTCAGCATATTGAGTATTCGTGTAGAGTTTGGTACAGATCCATCATTGTTTGAGTCCACAGTGATCTCTGGATGTAGGTGAACTACAACTCCAAAACCAAAGGACAGTACCCACCAAACCCTTCCAGTATTTTCTGTTGGTCATGGAAGAACTGTGTGCCAAGTTTGGTTCAATTTAATCGTTGGTGGGGTTCAGAATGCTCTGTGTTTGTAGGTGAACTATAAATCCCAGCAACTACAACTCCCAGATGTCAAGATTCTGTTTTCCCCAAACTCCACCAGTGTTCACATTTGGGCATATTGAGTGTTTGTGTAGAGTTTGGTCCATATCCATCATTGTTTGAGTCCACTGAATGTAGACGAACTACAACTCCAAAACCAAAGGACACTGCCCACCAAACCCTTCCAGTATTTTCTGTTCGTCATGGGAGAACTGTGTACCAAGTTTGGTTCAATTCCATCGTTGGTGGGGTTCAGAATGCTCTTTGATTGTAGGTGAACTACAAATCCCAGCAACTACAACTCCCAAATGTCAAGATTCTATTTTCCCCAAACTCCACCAGTGTTCACATTTGGGCATATTGAGTATTCGTGTGGAGTTTGGTCCAGATCCATCATTGTTTGAGTCCACAGTGATCTCTGGATGTAGGTGAACTACAACTCCAAATCCAAAGGACACTGCCCACCAAACCCTTCCAGTATTTTCTGTTGCTCATGAGACAACTGTGTGCCAAGTTTGGTTCAATTCCATCATTGGTGGGGTTCAGAATGCTCTTTGATTGTAGGTGAACTATAAATCCCAGGAAATACAACTCCCAAATGACAAAATCAATTCTTTTGAGTGAAGGACATACATTGGGTTGTTAGGTGTCTTGTGTCCAAATTTGGTGTCAATTCGTCCAGTGGTTTTTGAGTTCTGTTAATCCCACAAACGAACATTACCTTTTTATTTATATAGATTTGTTGTGCGTTCAAGGGCTTTGGTTGGGAGTCATCCGTCCTGATCTAGAGCCTTTCAAGGAAAGAAACAATGCATCCCTCTTTACCTGGTGGAGCTCTCTTGGACAGCAACACCTTGCTTGATCTTCAGTGTGTTCTTCCTCTCTTTTTTTTTGTCCGCCAGCGTTGGAAACCAGATGCAAAAGTACCGAGAGGAAGGCAGATTCCTTGTTGAAAGAGAAGAAAAGACTGGAGGCCGAGCTGGAGACGGTGTCCAAGAAAACGCACGATGCTTCTGGTCAGCTGGTTCTGATCAGTCAGGAACTACTGAAAAAAGAAAGGTTGGCTTCTCTTCTTCCTCCTCCTCCTCTTCTTCCTCCTTTCCCCCCTCCTCCGCCTCCTTTTCTTTTTTTGGAAAAAAATGGCATTCATAACCTTTTTTGCAAAGTGATGTCATATCCTTTATGCAAATGTGAATCTCCATGAACATCTGGAGACCCTCTTTGGAAAAGTACTAGTCAAGGAAAGGCATGACCTTGTTAGAAGTCAACCCTTTTGATAAAAAAAAGCGATGTTCACAAACATTCGTGTAATGGCACACAGGTAACTCAGTTGTTAAGCTGATAAACAATGTCTTTGAACTGCCAGGGACAAAGGCATGCCACTGCACACACAAATAAAAACATATACTTAGCTAGCAGAGTTTTAAAGTGTTTCTTTGACGTTGATGTTACCCAAAACATATATACTTCTCCCTTGAAACCTCTTAGTTTAAAATATGCACTCAAAGACAAAAAAAACCAAAGTCTTCTTTAAAAAGTAACATGTCTTGTTTCTCAGTTCTTGTGGGTTTTTTCGGGCTATATGGCCATGTTCTAGAGGCATTTCTCCTGACGTTTCGCCTGCATCTATGGCAGGCTTCCTCTGAGGAAGCCTGCCATAGATGCAGGCGAAACATCAGGAGAAATGCCTCTAGAACATGGCCATATAGCCCAAAAAAACCCACAAGAACTGAGTGATTCCGGCCATGAAAGCCTTCGACAATACATGTCTTGTTTACTTACAAACATCTTGTATTAATTCATCATACAGGCACATTTGGGGTTTTTTTGTGTGTATGTGTCAGGAGCAACTTGAGAAACTTCATTTTTACTATTTCTGACTACTTAAAAAAGGTTTAACTAGATATTAATAGTAAAAATTAACTAGATATTTTGATTTACGAAAAAGTGAGTCAAGCACTGAAAGGGTTAAATGGATGCAATGACTCGGCAAAAGCTATAGTTCAATATAAGTATTGGTGACTGTAGTTTAGTAAGTATCAGTGTTTGTTGCCCTCAGTATGAAGAGGCTCCAGTCTGAGAGAGGCCTCTGTGAGGTAGGCCTCAGAGTTAGTTGCTCTCAGTATGAAAAGGCTTCAGTATGAGAGAGGCCTCAGTGTGAGGTAAACCTCAATATTAGTAGGCCTCAGTGTGAGATTGACCTCAAGAGTTAGTTGCCCTCAGTATGAAGAGGCTTCAGTCTGACAGAGGCCTCAGTCTGAGAGAGGCCTCAATGTGAGGTAAACCTCAGTCTTAGTAGGCCTCAGTGTGAGGTAGACCTCAGAGTTAGTTGCCCTCAGTATGAAGAGGCTTCAGCCTGAGAGAGGCATCAGTCTGAGAGAGGCCTCAGTATGAAGAGGCTTCAGTCTGAGAAGGGCATCAGTCTGAGAGAGGCCTCAGTGTGAGGTAAACCTCAGTCTTAGTAGGCCTCAGTGTGAGGTAGACCTCAGAGTTAGTTGCCCTCAGTATGAAGAGACTTCAGCCTGAGAGAGGCATCAGTCTGAGAGAGGCCTCAGTATGAAGAGGCTTCAGTCTGAGAGGGGCATCAGTCTGAGAGAGGCCTCAGTGTGAGGTAAACCTCAGTGATAGTAGGCCTCAGTGTGAAGGTAGACATCAGAGTTAGTTGCCCTCAGTATGAAGAAGCTTCAGTCTGAGAGAGCCCTCAGTCTGAGAGAGCCCTCAGTTTGAGAGAGGCCTCAGTGTGAGTTTTGTGTGTGTGTGTCAAGAGTGACTTGAGAAACTGCAAGTTGCTTCTGGTGTGAAAGAATTGGCCATCTGCAATTATGTTGCCCAAGGAATGTTGCCCGGATGTTTTCCCATCCCTGTGGGAGGCTTCTCTCATGTCCCCACTCGGGGAGCTGGAGCTGACAGCGGGAACTCATCCGCGCTCACTCCGGGTAAGAACCTCTGACCTGTTGGTCTTCGGTCCTGCCGGCATGAGGGTTTAACCCATTACGCCACTGGGGGGCTCCACCTTTCTTACTGATCCAATTACAGACAGGATGTAGTTTCTCTGTGTTGAGAACACAGGGCATCATTCTTAATCAATAGTCCATAGTCCAAAATACCTTTTCCTTGTGGGGTTGTTGGGTGAAGCAGCTAGGCTAGTGGATTACAGCAGCCAAAACAACACCACACCCTAGGGCCTGTTAATGCCTTAGGATGGCACCGGGAACGTTGTCATTTTCAAGCTGTGGAGCCTCATTCAGAGGCAGCAATGTCAGTCCCGCAGATCTGCATCATTCCTTCAACTCTCCCCACAGAAGCCTGAACGAGCTGCGTGCTTTGCTTATGGAGGCCAACCGCCACTCTCCAGGACCCGAGCGGGACTTGAGCCGCGAGGTGCACAAAGCGGAGTGGAGGCTGAAAGAACAGAAACTCAAGGACGACATCCAAGACCTAAGGGAAAAACTGATTGTTCTGGTGAGTCTTGATCTTCTTATGGTTGGAGAGTATGGGCAGATTTGGTGCAGGCAACACCTGAGGCTGGTCTCTGGAGCTGGGATCTTCCCTCCTTTCTCCAAAGAACTCCAGCTCAGATTTGACCATTCTCTCTTCTGCATTTTCTTCCTTCCATTAAGGACACATTTTGCCTCTTTCTAGGCAAAATGTAGCTGCATGGATCTTTTTACTTTTTACCTTTCTTTAGTAAGCTAGTGAGCTCCAAGACCTTTTCTATCAAGAATGTATTTCTTTTACTTCAGTATTCCATTAAATACTTGTTGTGGACTTTCTCGCACATGTCAATCTCCAGGATAAAGAGAAAGCCGTCACGGACCAGCGGCGATACTCCCTCATTGACCCTTCGTCTGAGTCAGAGGTCCTGCGGTTGCAGCACCGGCTGGTCAGCACCGAGGATGTCTTGAGGAACGCCTTGGAGCAGGGCCAGCAGATGGAGAAGCTAATGGAGGCCATGAGGAGCTGTTCAGAAAAAGCACAGGTGAGTGCCTCTGCCTGTACACTGGTACACCGCAGAGCTCTGTGTTTGAGTCCTCTATGTTATGCTCTTCACACACATGATCGCACCCCCGTTCATCATATGAGGGTTATCTGGAAAGTAAAGTTATAAGGCATGTAGCTCTTGCAGGAATTTTCTTAGGGGGAGTCGGTAGCACTGCCGTGTTGCGGGAAGCCAGCAGAAGCGAATGAGCAGTACCAGTTGTCAGTAGCTCATCGACTGGCATTGTGATGAGTGTTAGAATTGAGCGTCCTCATTCAGTTTCCCTCCAAGTGTGAAGTTCACAGTGTACGAGGGATATCCAGAAAGTAAGGTCACAAGGCACGTACCTCTCATGGGGAATTTTCTTAGGGGAAGTGTAGCAGGAAACCAGCGGAAGCGAAGGAGCAGTGCCAGTCGTCAGTAGCTCATCGACTGGCATTGTGGTGAAGGTTAAAGATGAGTGTCTTCATTCAGTTTCCCTCCAGGTGTGAAGTTCACAATGTATGAGGGATATCCAGAAAGTAAAGTTTCAAGGCCCGTAGCTCTCATAGGGATTTTTCTCAGGAGAAGTGTAGCAGGAAACCAGCAGAAGCGAAGGAGCAGTGCCAGTCGTCAGTAGCTCATCGACTGGCATTGTGATGAGTGTTATAATTGAGTCTCCTCATTCAGTTTCCCTCCAAGTGTGAAGTTCACAATGTATAAGGAATATGCAGAAAGTAAGATTACAAGGCACGTAGCTCTCATGGGGAATTTTTTCAGGGGAAGTGTAGCAGGAAACCAGCGGAAGCGAAAGAGCAGTGCCAGTCGTCAGTAGCTCATCAATTGGCATTGTGGTGAAGGTTAGAGTTGAGTGTTCTCATTCCCTTTCCCTCCAGGTACATAATTTGCAATGTATGAGGGATATCCAGAAAGTAAGGTCACAAGGCACATAACTCTTGCAGGGAATTATCTCAGGGAAAGTTGGTATCAATGCTGTGTAGCGGGAAGCCAGCGGAAGCAAATGAGCAGTGCTAGTCGTCAGTAGCTCATCGACTGCCATTGTGATGAGTGTTAGAATTGAGCGTCCTCATTCAGTTTCCCTCCAAGTGTGAAGTTCACAATGTACGAGGGATATCCAGAAAGTAAGGTTACAAGGCACGCAGTTCTTGCAGGGAATTATCACAGGGAAAGTTGGTGTTACTGCTGTGTAGCAGGAAGCCAGCAGAAGCAAAGCAGCAGTGCCAGTCATCAGTAGCTTATTGACTGGCATTGTGATGAGTGTTATAATTGAGTGTCCTCATTCAGTTTCCCTGCAAGTGTGATATTCACAATGTACGAGGGATAGCCAGAAAGTAACATCACAAAACACGTAGCTCTCATGGAGAATTTTCTCAGGGGAAGTGTAGCAGGAAACCAGCGGAAGCGAAGGAGCAGTGCCAGTCGTCAGTAGTTCATCGACTGGCATTGTGGTGAAGGTTAAAGATTAGCGTCCTCATTCACTTTCCAAAAAGTAAGGTTATTATTTATTTATTTATTTGCTTTATTTCTATACCGCATTTTTCAGCCCTTAACAGGTGACTCAATGCGGTTTACATGGTACAATTATCAAACAGTGTCAGTGCAATTAAAACATAACAACGCAACAAACAGGATCAACAGCATCAATCCACAACAGTTAACAATCAACAAGACAGATCAACAAAACAGACATAACATAACGCCTCAGTTGAAATCAGATCCGTTCTCATAATCCTTGTGCCATTCCTATGTTCCATTTACCGTCTTCCTATGATTGGTTGCACTGCTTAACCAAACGCTTGTTCATAAAGCCAGGTCTTAACCATTCTCCGAAACGTCAGCAGCGAAGGTGCCTGTCTGATGTCTGCCGGTAGGGCATTCCATAGCCGAGGGGCCACCACTGAGAAGGCCCTGTCTCTCGTCCCCGCCAAGCGCGCCTGTGACGCAGGCGGGATCGAGAGCAGGGCCTCCCCAGACGATCTTAATGTTCTGGTCGGTTCATAGGTGGAGATGCGTTCGAAGAGGTAAGCAGGGCCAGAACCGTTTAGGGCTTTATAGGCTAAAGCCAGCACCTTGAATTGTGCCCGGTAGCGGATTGGCAGCCAGTGGAGCTGGTTCAGCAGAGGAGTGGTATGCTCCCTGAGTGCCGCTCCCGTTAGCAGCCTGGCCGCCGAGCGCTGGACCATCTGAAGCTTCCGGGTAGTCTTCAAGGGCAACCCCACAGGTTACAAGGCACACAGCTCTCACAGGGAATTATCTTGGGAGAAGTTGGTATCACTGCCGTGTAGTGGGAAGCCAGCGGAAGCGAACGAGCAGTGCCAGTTGTCAGTAGCTCATGGACTGTCATTGTGATGAGTGTTTTCCTCCAAGTATGAAGTTCACAATCTATGAGGGATATCCAGAAAGTAAGGTTCCAAGGCATGTAGCTCTCGCAGGGAATTATCTCAGGGAAAGTTGCTATCACTGCTGTGTAGTGGGAAGCCAGCGGAAGCAAATGAACAGTGCCAGTCACCAGTAGCTCATCAACTGGCATTGCGATGAGTGTTAGAATTGAGTGTCCTCATTCAGTTTCCCTCCAAGTGTGAAGTTCACAATGTATGAGGGATAGCCAGAAAGTAAGGTTACAAGGCACGTAGCTCTCGCAGGGAATTTTCTCGGGGGAAGTTGTTATCACTGCCGTGTAGCAGGAAGCCAGTGGAAGCGAACAAGCAGTGTCAGTCATCAGTAGCTCATCGACTGGCATTGTGGTGAAGGTTAGAGATAAGTGTCCTCATTCCTTTTCCCTCCAGGTGCAAAATTTGCAATATATGAGGGATATCCAGAAAGTAAGGTTACAAGGCATGTACCTCTCGCAGGGAATTTTCTCAGGGGAGGTTGGTATCACTGCCATGTAGTGGGTAAGCCAGCGGAAGTGAACGAGCCGTACCAGTCGTCAGTAGCTCATCGACTGGCATTGTAGTGAAGGTTAGAGATGAGCGTCCTCATTCTATTTCCCTCCAAGTGCGAAGTTTGCGCTGTAACACGCTGCCTAAATGCTAAGGGCATGAACGCCGCTGCAATTCGCCATGAAATCGTTTCAGTTTATGGGGAGGACATAATGTCAAGACAGCATGTGACAAAATGGGTTCAGAATATATTGTGAGACCCTGAAGAAACTTAGCAGAGCCATCCAAAACAAACATTGTGGGATGCTGACAGCGGGAGTCTGTCTCCTTCATGACAATGCACGTCCGCACACCGCTCATGCAACACAAGAGTTGTTGACTTCATGTGGTTGGGATGTTTTGAGTCACCCCTCTCACAACCCGACCTCGCACCCAGTGAATATCATCGGTTCACTAAACTGAAGGAACACCTGGGTGGAAAACATTTCGGACGAGGAGGGAAACTTCTCTGACACAGGCATAAAAAACAAAACAAAAACAAAACACTCTGTTTCTAATGTCTTAAAGTTCAATGTATTTTCTTGATTGCTGTGCATGTAATCCATAACTGACAAGCAGCTCTTTCCCTTCCAGACCATTGGAAGCTCCGGATCTGCGAATGGGATCCATCAACAGGATAAATCTCACAAACAGGAGGTAGGCGCTTTGTAAAGTTCGGTTGTCTGGTTGTTCTCCCTTTGCTCTGTGGTTCGTTTGAGAGTAAAGCCATCACCTGGACAGGGGAACAAGGCAAGGATGAGACACAACCACTGGGCATCAAGGCAGTCAATGGATGGAGAATCTGTAGAGACAGAGGGCCAACTATACATATATTTCTTTATTTATATATTTTATTTATTTACGACATTTATATGCCGCCCTTCTCACCCCGAAGGGGACTCGGAGTGGCTTACAAGATATATATACATACAATATATTATATTATTAGCGTAGTACAATATCAGTATTATATGTTACTACATTGTACTATACCATTATATTGTAATATTATTTATTTATTTGCATTATTTCTACCCCACTCATATCAGCCCGGAGGCGACTCAGAGCAGCATACACAATCGGCACAATTCGATGCCATAAAAATACATACATTGATAAGCAAAAGAACCATTATAGTGCAATTAGGCATAAGACAGTGCATAATAACAATATTAAAAGCTAAAAACTATATTCTCTCATTCAAGTCCTTATCCGTTCCATCGTCTTGGGTAATATTACATGTAATATAAAATATATAATTATAATATATTATTATTATTATTAGTAGTAGTAGTATATTGTATATTGTGTTACATAATTTTAAATATATGTATCTATATAAATAAAAATGTAATGTTCGTTTGTGGGATTAACATAACTCAAAAACCATGTGACAAACAGACACCAAATTTGGACACAATACACCTATCAGGCCAGTGAGTGACCATCAGTCATAAAACGTTGGAAAACATAGCATAAGGGACTTAATAAGCCAAAAATTATAAAATACATTACAGCGCATGCACAAAACCACTTTTTATGATCTGCCATATTTATTTATTGTGTCAGAAGCAAATTGAGAATGCAGGTAAAATGTATTTTAAAAATCACAAACAAAGTTAAAATCTTGGCATTACACTAAATACGAAACCAGGGAATCAAAAGCAGATCTATTTTCATTGCGTAATAGTCTCACTCCCTTTTTCAATTATTTATCGTATCGGGAGCAAACCAAGGGTACAGTTGTAATGTATTTAACAAACATAAAGTTTGAAAACTTGGCATTATATTAAATGTCCTTTGAGCAGAAGCTGGCCACTTGGTGTGCCTCTGGAGTCGCTGTGAGAAAGTCCTCCATTGTGCATGTGGCAGGGCTCAGGCTGCATTGTAGTAGGTGGTCAGTGGTTTGCTCTTCTCCACACTCGCATGTCGTGGACTCCACTTTGTGGCCCCATTTCTTAAGGCCCGTCGCAAACTAGGTTCCTGCTGGAGAAACCCTTGCTAGCAAGTCCCTGACGTCATGAGCCTGCGCCTCTCTCCCCGCCCCTTTCTCCGCCCCTTTCTCTTTGCGAGCGTGGTTTTTCCTTTGCTAGGGCAGCATTGCCCGCATTTTCTCTCAGTTGAATTCTGCCAACTGAGAGAAAATGCGGGCAATGCTGCCCTAGCAAAGGAAAAACCACGCTCGCATGGAGAAAGGGGAGGAGAAAGGGGCGGGGAGAGAGGCGGAGTCCCGTGACGTCAGGGACATGCTAGCAAGGTTTTCTCTCGCAGGAACAGAGTTTGCGACGGGCCTAAGGTTGGCTCTGCATCTCATGGTGCCAGAGCACAGTCTCTTCAGTGTCTTCCAAGTCACCCAGTCTTTTGTGTGCTCAGGAGGGAGTTCATGAGATTTCTCATGAATTGAGTGCTTCTCCTATAGATTCCTAACGTTACATTCCTGGGAGTGGCCCACAGCAGCCTTTATCTGAGAAACTGTCTTCTGAGGATGATTTGTCAGGTGAGACTGAAGGTAGAAGACAAGTCTTTTGTAAACTAAGAGAAAGTTCCCAAGCTCTCCGAAGGTCAGCCAGTCTACTAGAAAAGAGAGATAAGAAATCCTATCTGGTTGTAAAGGCAAACAGAATGTTTTCCTTTCGCTTCATGAGACAGGAAAGGCTTTATATACGATGGGGAAAGGATTTTAGCTCAGTCTGGTCAGTGTTGAATTATCATGACCACCTTATTTCCAAGTGGATTTCTAGCTTTGTGTTTCAAGTTTTGCCAGTTTCCTGTTCTGGGTATTGGATCTCTATGTTGTCTTGTTCTTTTGGAATTTGCATCCTTGGATCTTTGTACCTTGAAGTGGACTATTTGTTACCGTTGGAACATCCTCTTGGACCAGACTGTTTCTATTATTTTTATTGCTTTTCTTACATATATCCTTCAATAAACTGCTTGTTGGTTTTACTATACTGGTGTGGTGTTTGAGAACAGAGGTGTACAACAGGCAGCTTAGCGGTTTAACCCGCATGTTGAGCTGTTTGTATCTTTGGACTGTAACCAAACAGGCTGTCATTGAGTAAACAGTGGTGCTGGTCTTCTTTCTTACAGGAGAAGCACTGATGAAGGAGCCGAGGTGGAGAGGACTCTGGCGACAGGGTTTGCTGCTCAAAAGAAGGGCCGAACGAGGAGTGCGCCCCCCTCTCCGACCACCCCAGGCCCCACTTTAAGAGCCACACACAGTGTTTTTCTGCACTACGAAACACGGCTGTTTTCACGGGCAACGAATGGTATCCTCCCCAGCTTTCCCGGCTGTGCCTGGCTCATGAAGACAAGCGGTACGAGAGCTGTATGTTTGTCGCTGAATTTCTTCTCCTCCACCGTTTGCAGCGTCCGATGACAATATGGATGGCATGGGTCTCATTTTGCCAAGGAATTCCTTTTTTTTTTTGGGAGGTGGGAGAAGTTGCCCTCACATATTGCTAACGGAAATGTCCCGGGTGAGAGACAAGAGTGTTTTTGTTTGCAAATCCCCAAGAAGGGAATCTTTTGCTCCTTTTTCCCTCCCGTTTTCGATGGCCAGTTGTCCCTCTAGCCATAGAGGTCAGTGGGAAGATCATCCCTTCCCGACACTAAAAAGACTCTTGAGGTACGTAACATGAAGACGATGCATCGTATGGCACGGAATACCAATTTTAAGATGGACGCTTAACTTATTTTGAACTTTGATCACGCTTGAGTCCCATGAGTTGTTTGGAGCTGTTGGGTTGTGCCTCTCGCCTCTTCGGAGTGAGATCTCCCTGCTTTAAGCCACTTTTGCCACGGTCTGGAACAAAGGGTCAAGCTTGGACGTTGTTCAAAAGATGGCTTCTTCCCGTCTCTGTTGCTTTTGCCAAGCTTGCTTCTCACGTCCTTCCGCATTTCACCTCTAATCCAAGAGTTCGGGCCAAGGAGGATGCCCCCTCCACAAAAGATTGTACTACTTTTAGGCTTCGTCTGTGACTTGGTGTATTCCCCCTGCCAAAAAAATTAAAAAATGGAAATTTCCTGCCAAAAAATTAAAAAAATGAACATTGCAGAAAGTTAGCACTAGAAGGGGGGGAAAGCTTCAGACCGACCTTCTCCTTGCAGCTCTACCTTTCTATAAGCATCAGCCTTTGTCTTGTGGGTTTGCCTCATGCCCACACTTGTTGTCTGAGAATTCGGAGTCTAATCAAGAGCTCAGTGTTGAAATTCTCATTTTGCGACAGAATTCTGAGATGTCTGGGGACGGGAGGGGCTTCTGGAAGCTGTGGCCCAAAATAGTAACGACTTCTATCGATGGATAAATTTATACATACAGGTAGGTAGGTGTGTTCCCCTATACTGTGTTTCATCACGTAATAGTCGCAGTGCTTTATCTCCCCTTTTTAGAATGGAAAAAGGGGGTGGTGTGACTATTATGTGATTTTTTTTTTTTAAATCTACCTTTGATCCTCCGGTTTCAGATTTATTTATTTTTAAGTGGCCTTACCTTTGAGACAGAAGGAAGGATGATCGAGTTTCAAACAAACAGCTCCCTTCTGTTTGTATGTTTGTTGTATGTTTGACTAGGAAGACGGAAGATTCCCCTTTCCTCCCTCCCTTCCTTCTTTCTCCAAAGGCAAGGCATTTTACAAAATCTGAAATGGAGCTCTTTGGAAGTAAGAGGAAATATCCCATTTCCAGAAACCTCAATTTCAGGTTTTCTTAATTGCCTTAAGGCTTTGGAGGAAGGATGGAAGAGCACAGCTCCGGAGATCTCCACTTCATTATAGTTTACTGCCTTGTCTTGAAGAAAGAAAGAAAGAAAAGAGAAATCAGCCTCAAATAGTTCTGCGACTATTATGTGAGGAAAAAAATACTAATTTTGCTGCCTCAAAAATGTGGCTGCGACTATTATTCGATGAAATGCAACGTGTCATTATAGTTTACTGCCTTGTCTTAAAGGAAGGAAGGAAGGAAGGAAGGAAGGAAGGAAGGAAGGGGAAATCAGCCTCAAATGGCTCTGCGACTATTATGTGAGGAAACAAAAATACTAATTTTGCTGCCTCAAAAATGTGGCCGCGACTATTATGCGATGAAATGCAATGTGTATAGTGTTGAGTGTAGCCGGGTGTATCCTGCCTTCTCATTAGCAGCGTTCAGATGTTTGTCTTTCGTCCCCAAACAATTCTTGTTTTTTTTTTCCTGACCGAAAGGTCTTAATCAGTGTTAGAATAAAGTAAACCAGGAAGTGCTCCTTAGTCGAATTGAACCTCTGGAGTTGGAATAATGGTGGCCTGCGAGCATGACATTTTGAACATGTGTGGATGCTGTTGGGCACAAAATGTACTTGAGTGAACCTCCCTGATGCATCTGTGCGCTGCTGCTATGACAGGAGGCTCCAAGGTTAACAGGGCAGTGAATCCCACAGTGGTTTTTAGTCTGAACTTTGAGGGGCTTTAATATATTTTGGACACAGGGTTCCTTTAGGGACAAGCTCAAACCTGAACTGCATTCATTATTTCCCTGATGTGAAAACTGCCTGCTGAAACTTCATTGGAGATTGCATCGTGTTTTCTCAAGGTCCTACCAAGAAGGCCTACAAGCCACTCTCAACACCTTCGCAGAAGCATACGAGAAGCTCGGCCTCTCATTGAACACCGAGAAAACCAAAGTGCTCTTCCAGCCTTCACCAGCCAATCCTTCTGCATATAGCTTCATTGTGTAACATTAGAAGATGTTGGTCATTTCCGCTCCCTTGGCACCCCCCACTCCACAAAAGTCAACATCGACACCAAAATACAACACCGCCTGAGCTCTGCGAGTGCAGCATTCTTCCGAATGAAACAGAGAGTGTTTGAGGACCGGGACATCCATAGGGACACCAAGGGGCTTGTTTAGAAAGCCATTGTCCCCCCAACCCTGCCATACGCCTGCGAAACGTGGACTGTCTACAGATGTCAACACTGACATGCAACACCGCCTGAGCTCTGCAAGTGCAGCATTTTTCCGAATGAAGCAGAGAGTGTTTGAGGACCAGGACATCCGTAGGGACACCAAGGGGCTTGTTTAGAAAGCTATTGTCCCCCCAACCCTGCTATATGCCTGCGAAACGTGGACTTGTCTACAGATGTCAACATTGACATTGAAATACAACACCGCCTGAGCTCTGCAAGTGCAGCGTTCTTCCGAATGAAGCAGAGAGTGTTTGAGGACCGGGACATCCGTAGGAAGACCAAGGGGCTTGTTAATAAAGCGATTGTCCTCCCAACACTGGCAGCCGCCTCTCCACAAAAGTCCACATTGACACGGAAATACAACACCACCCGAGCTCTGCAAATGCAGCATTTTTCCGAACGAAGCAGAGTCTTTGAGGACCGGGACATCCATAGGGAGACCAAGGGGCTTGTTAATAAAGCGATTGTCCTCCCAACCCTGGCAGCCACCCCTCCACAAAAGTCCACATTGACACGGAAATACAATACCGCCTGAGCTCTGAGAGTGCAACATTCTTCCGAATGAAGCAGAGAATGTTTGAGGACCGAGACATCTGTAAACAAGGTGCTTGCTTATAAAGCCATTGTTCTCCCAACCCCTTCTATACGCCTGCGAAACGTGGACTGTCTACACACGTCACACTCAGCGCCTGGTACAATTCCATCAGCATTGTCTCCAGAAATTCGTAATTCGTAACCCTTTTGGTACTAATGTTCGAGAGTGATCCCTGGTCAAAAAAAAGTTGGGATACACTGGCTTAGGGGGATCGCCAGTTAGTTCCATGATATAGGGTCTCAAATTCCTCAAGCCGTGCTCCTCCGTACTGTTGCCTCGTTGGTTTCAACAGTTAGATTCACGACTTTCTCTGCTTTCGGTCTCTTACCGCTGGCTTTTAATGTCTATTTTTAGTTTCCAGACCTGGCAGAGCCTGACTTGCCTTTTCTTCCATGAGGACGCAGCGGGTTTTGTTTATTTTTTCCCAGGGAATTAATTAGATTTTCCAAACTTTACCATTTGAGGGGGGATTTATCTCGCATGTCGGAGCCATCTTTAGTCTGGACACAGTGTTTGGTCTCGGCATCGTTTCTATGTCCAACTATGGGGGATCCTCTGAAATAGGGTTTCTCTACAGGTACATAACCTTTGTCGAGACTAAAGATGGCTCTGTTACGCCTTACATATATATCTATGGCTCACAGTTGAACCCAGGGTCATAACACCCACTGTTCTCTTAATCCCCGTTGCAAGGAAATGAGGGCCGTCACCCTTCATTGCATGCCGATAAAGCTTTGCGGACTTCCCGCTGTGCGATCTGCCAGGCCTCCCAAATTGTCCGTGCGAACGCCACTTGTCCCGGCGAGCGCCATCACCAAAGGACCGGATGGTTAGGACCGTTTTCTGAGCGACGCAACGCATGCCGGTTTCACGGAGGCGAGAAAAGCCAAGGCGACCCATCCGCACAAGTCGTACGACAGCACTTAAACCTTGTACAGATAGTATTAAACCCACTAAAGAACCCAACCCACTTAACGGACTTGTGTACAGAACGAAACTAGGTGTTAATAAAATCAGCTAACCTCTTACTCCAGTGGTATGGACGTATTCCAATTTTGTAGTCTTAGTCACTTTGGGGGCTATCCAATTTTGTTAGAGAACAAGATCAGTTTGACAGCTAATAATGTCTTTATTTTGTTATCGGCTTATTATTATTATTTTTGTTTGTTTGTTTTTCTCTGTACAAAACTCTTTACAGGCGGGAGTCTCTTCTGTGTAATTCCTTGGACAGAGTATGTCTTCATGTATCGCAGGCCCCGAGACTGGCTTGCTCAAGTGTGATAAGCGCATATTAAACCAATAAATCCTGCGGCGGAAGAAAGTCCCGCGTCTCCTTCTTGCTTCTCTCCTACGTACAACTCAATACGGCCCCCAAACTGCAAAAATGGAGGTAACACAACAGGACGTAACTCCTAGCAGCTTGGATTGTATCTCGGTTGGACGAGAGACTTTGATTATATCTCGCGTGGACTATGATTCCATGTCAATGCAACATACTTTCCTAATCATAAGGAGTCCCCATTGGCGCAGCAGGTTAAACCGCTGAGCTGCTGAACTTGCTGACTGAAAGGTCACCAGTTCAGATCCGGGGAGTGGGGTGAGCTCCTGCTGTTAGCCCCAGCTTCTGCCAACCTAGCAATTCAAAAACATGCGAATGTGAGTAGATCAGTAGCTACCACTCCGGCGGGAAGGTAACGGCAAACTTGCTGACCGAAAGGTCACCAGTTCAGAACTGAGTGAGCTCCTGCTGTTAGCCCCAGCTTCTGCCAACCTAGCAATTCAAAAACATGCGAATGTGAGTAGATCAGTAGCTACCGCTCCGGCGGGAAGGTAACGGCAAACTTGCTGACCGAAAGGTCACCAGTTCAGAACTGAGTGAGCTCCTGCTGTTAGCCCCAGCTTCTGCCAACCTAGCAATTCAAAAACATGCGAATGTGAGTAGATCAGTAGCTACCACTCCGGCGGGAAGTTAACGGCGAACTTGCTGACCGAAAGGTCACCAGTTCAGAACTGGGTGAGCTCCTACTGTTAGCCCCAGCTTCTGCCAGCCTAGAAATTCAAAAACATGCGAATGTGAGTAGATCAATAGTTACCGCTCCAGCGGGAAGGTAACGGCGCTCCATGCAGTCATGCTGGCCACATGACCTTGGAGGTCTCTATGGACAATGCCGGCTCATCAGCTTAGAAATAGAGATTAACACCAGAGTTGGGATACGTCTGGACTTAATATCAGGGTAATCTTCTTGATTGAGTCATGCCAACATGATAAATTGATCAATGGATTGATCAGCTGATAGAATCCTAGAGTTGGAAGGGACCCCAGGAATCATCCAATCCAACCCCCTATATGTATTAGGCATGTGCAATCCATGGTTCTAAAGCACTTGCAAAACTAAAACTCTGGTGGTGAAAACTAGGGGGCGCTGGTGCTTTGCTTCTACGGTGTTGATAAAGTTCTGGTGGTGAAAATTTCAGAACTCTGACAAAACTTTCAAAATTTCATTATTATTTCATTATTGATGATTTTTATGACAGAACCAATTAGTAACTGCCATTTATAATGAAATTTTGAAAAATAGAGTTCTGAAATTTTGACCACCAGAACTTTCGCAACACTGTAGGAGCAAAGCACCGGCACCTCCTAGATTTCACCACCAGAACTTTAGTTTTGTAAGTACTTTAGAAACATGGATTGCACATGCCTAGTATGTATGTATAAAAAAATATTATTTGATACACAAGATTAGTACACAGCAAACAAGATCATTATGCTGGCTTTTGTATTGGATCGCACGTTGGACACTTCCCAAGTGCCTAGGACTGTGTGATGTATCAGCAAATAATGCGTGCGGATCTGAGTAGCTCCCTTTTGCAGCTGACAGATGGTAATTTTGTGAGTGCCGATTATTTTTAAGTGCAGGCCAAGGTCTTTAGGCACTGCGCCCAGTGTGCCAATCACCACTGGGACCACCCTTACAGGATTATGCCAGAGTGTTTGAGTCTGCAGTTTTTATTATTCTTATTATTACTACTACTACTATTATTTGCTACACAACAAAGTCACTCTGCAGGCGAAGTAGGATGGCCTTTTGCAGCTGAAAAATGGTAATTTTGTCAGTGCCGATTATTTTTAAGTGCAGGCCAAGGTCTTTTTTTAAGTGCAGGCCAAGGCACTGCGCCGATTATTTTTAAGTGCAGGCCAAGGCACTGCGCCCTTGATTGTATTTCCGCCATTTAATTTGCTTTTCCAAATCATTCTGACTCTGCCAGCTGCAGTAAAATCTTGTTAATTGAAAGATTTGTGTTTGAAGCCCAGGTCAGGGTGAGCTCCTGGCCTTCAGCTCCGTTTCTGCCTATCTAGCAGATCGAAAGATTGTGAGTAGATAAATAGGTCCTGCTTTAAGCGAGGAGGTATTTAAAGGCAACCATAAGAAAAATGCCAGTGGTTTGATCAAGGAGGAAGTTTATGAACAAAGCTCTTTGGCAGGGAAAATGGAGCAACAGCACCTCCCAGTGGCCGGAACCAAGCACAGCCTCCAAGATGCCGAAGATGGGAAAGCCTCTCTCTCTCTCTCTCTCTCTATATATATATATATATACACACACACACCTCTATGTATGTACAGTTATCTTGTAATTGTATAACGGCATTGAAAGTTTGCCGTATATGTGTCCTGCAATCCGCTCTGAGAAGGGTGGAATATAAATACCGTAAATTACATATTCCCCATCGTGGTCAACTGTTAATCGCACGTATGGTATTTCCTGCGCCTGCGCAGACAGTTCGGAATCTTCTAGAACATTTATTAGACACTTTTAGGCGGTAGCCCCCGCCCACTCTCCCCTTGATAGTATATATAGCCAGTGGGTGGGGCTACTGCTTCAGTTCCTTTCATCCACTGCCTCTTCGGCAGGGAAAGTGGCGCAACAGCACCTCCCAGTGGCCGGAACCAAGCACAGCCTTCAAGATGCCGAAGATGGGAAAGCCATATATACCTCTATCTATGTACAGTTATCTTGTCATTGTATAATGGCATTGAAAGTTTGCTGTATTTGTGTCCTGCAATCCGCTATGAGAAGAGTGGAATATAAATACTGTAAATTACATATTCCCCATCGTGGTCAACTGTGAATCGCACATATGGTATTTCCTGCGCAGACAGTTCGAAATCTTCTAGAAAATTTATTAGACACTTTTAGGCGGTAGCCCCCGCCCACTCTCCCCTTGAGAGTATGTATAGCCAGTAGGCGGGGCTACTGCTTCAGTTCCTTTCATCTGCCACCTCTTTGGCAGGGAAAGTGGAGCAACAGCACCTCCCAGTGGCCGGAACCAAGCACAGCCTCCAAGATGCCAAAGATGGGAAAGCCATATATACCTCTGTCTATGTACAGTTATCTTGTCATTGTACAATAGCATTGAAAGTTTGCCGTATATGTGTCCTGCAGTCCGCTCTGAGAAGGGTGGAATATAAATACTGTAAATTACATTTCCCCATCGTGGTCAACTGTGAATCGCACATATGGTATTTCCTGCGCAGACAGTTCGAAATCTTCTAGAAAATTTATTAGACACTTTTAGGCGGTAGCCCCCGCCCACTCTCCCCTTGAGAGTATGTATAGCCAGTAGGCGGGGCTACTGCTTCAGTTCCTTTCATCTGCCACCTCTTTGGCAGGGAAAGTGGAGCAACAGCACCTCCCAGTGGCCGGAACCAAGCACAGCCTCCAAGATGCCAAAGATGGGAAAGCCATATATACCTCTGTCTATGTACAGTTATCTTGTCATTGTACAATAGCATTGAAAGTTTGCCGTATATGTGTCCTGCAGTCCGCTCTGAGAAGGGTGGAATATAAATACTGTAAATTACATTTCCCCATCGTGGTCAACTGTGAATCGCACATATGGTATTTCCTGCGCAGACAGTTCGAAATCTTCTAGAAAATTTATTAGACACTTTTAGGCGGTAGCCCCCGCCCACTCTCCCCTTGAGAGTATGTATAGCCAGTAGGCGGGGCTACTGCTTCAGTTCCTTTCATCTGCCACCTCTTTGGCAGGGAAAGTGGAGCAACAGCACCTCCCAGTGGCCGGAACCAAGCACAGCCTCCAAGATGCCAAAGATGGGAAAGCCATATATACCTCTGTCTATGTACAGTTATCTTGTCATTGTACAATAGCATTGAAAGTTTGCCGTATATGTGTCCTGCAGTCCGCTCTGAGAAGGGTGGAATATAAATACTGTAAATTACATTTCCCCATCGTGGTCAACTGTGAATCGCACATATGGTATTTCCTGCGCAGACAGTTCGAAATCTTCTAGAAAATTTATTAGACACTTTTAGGCGGTAGCCCCCGCCCACTCTCCCCTTGAGAGTATGTATAGCCAGTAGGCGGGGCTACTGCTTCAGTTCCTTTCATCTGCCACCTCTTTGGCAGGGAAAGTGGAGCAACAGCACCTCCCAGTGGCCGGAACCAAGCACAGCCTCCAAGATGCCAAAGATGGGAAAGCCATATATACCTCTGTCTATGTACAGTTATCTTGTCATTGTACAATAGCATTGAAAGTTTGCCGTATATGTGTCCTGCAGTCCGCTCTGAGAAGGGTGGAATATAAATACTGTAAATTACATTTCCCCATCGTGGTCAACTGTGAATCGCACATATGGTATTTCCTGCGCAGACAGTTCGAAATCTTCTAGAAAATTTATTAGACACTTTTAGGCGGTAGCCCCCGCCCACTCTCCCCTTGAGAGTATGTATAGCCAGTAGGCGGGGCTACTGCTTCAGTTCCTTTCAT
Source organism: Anolis sagrei (assembly GCF_037176765.1). Taxonomy (NCBI): domain Eukaryota; kingdom Metazoa; phylum Chordata; class Lepidosauria; order Squamata; family Anolidae; genus Anolis; species Anolis sagrei. The sequence continues at coordinate 32,838,549 of NC_090031.1, forward strand.
CTGCCACCTCTTTGGCAGGGAAAGTGGAGCAACAGCACCTCCCAGTGGCCGGAACCAAGCACAGCCTCCAAGATGCCAAAGATGGGAAAGCCATATATACCTCTGTCTATGTACAGTTATCTTGTCATTGTACAATAGCATTGAAAGTTTGCCGTATATGTGTCCTGCAGTCCGCTCTGAGAAGGGTGGAATATAAATACTGTAAATTACATTTCCCCATCGTGGTCAACTGTGAATCGCACATATGGTATTTCCTGCGCAGACAATTCAAAATCTTCTAGAAAATTTATTAGACAGTTTTAGGAGGTAGCCCCCTCCCACTCTCCCCTTGAGAGTATATATAGCCAGTGGGCGGGGCTACCGCTTCAGTTCCTTTCATCCGCCGCCTCTTTGGCAGGGAAATGGAGCAACAGCACCTCCCAGTGGCCGGAACCAAGCACAGCCTCCAAGATGCCGAAGATGGGAAAGCCCAATCGGAATATAAATACTGTAAATTTAAAAAAATACATAATTTGTGGACAGAGGCTGGAAAACGGTAACGGGAAACACCGCAGAACGTAACTGCTTCAAATCGTGTCTCACGTAGACGGGAAGGAGGCGACAAAAACGAGTGTGATAAAACAGTTCTTTTTGTTTATGCGATGGTGGGTGTGTATTTACAGATGTGCATGTGTAAACCTTCTATTGCTCGGGAGGAACAGGGCAAAAGGGGTTTAAGGCAACGAGGGGCGCTCGGTTCGCGAGGAATCCCAACGCCGCTTAGTCTCAGGGTCTCAAGCAGTCCTCCGTGACGCCCTGAGCGGCCAGTTCGGCCAGCACATTGTCCAGGTAGTTGGGGTCCGGGTACCCGTGGCCCGAGAGGTTGGAGTTCATCTCCGTCTTGTGGTGGATCTCGTTCCAGACCACGGTATTGCTCTCGCCCGTCGTGCTGGAGGTCCCCACCGTGAAGATCAGCCGCCTCCGCCAGGCCAGCTTCAACAGTTCCAGGACCTGCGAGGGAAGAGGACGATGGGAATCGTGACTGACAGGCAAGAGTCTGTCCAGAATGCTAGGAGTCCCCAAACTACGTCCCGCGGGCCGGATGTGGCCCTCCATGGCCCTTTCCCGACTCAAAGGCCCACAACAATGACAATCTGAGTAAACTTGACTTTCTCATCAGGTAAACTAGTGTTTCTCAACCTTTCTAATGCCGCAACCCCTTAATCCAGTTCCACATGTTGTGGTGACCCCCAACCATAACATTACTTTCGTTGCTACTTCATAATCGTAATTTTGCTCCTGTTATGAATTACAATGTAAATATCTGATGTGCAGGATGTATTTTCATTCACTGGACCACATTGGGCACAAATACCCAATACAACCAAATATGAATACTGGTGGCATTGGGGGGATTGATTTTTTCATTTGGGAGTTGTACATGCTGGGATTTATAGTTCACCTACAATCAAAGAGCATTCTGAACTCCACCAACGATGGAATTGAACCAGATTTGGAACACAGAACTCCCATGATCAGCAGAAAATACTCAAAGGGTTCAGTGGCCATCGACCTTGAGTTTTGGAGTTGTAGTTCACCTCCATTCAGAGAACACTGTGGACTCACACAATTATGGATCTGGACCAGACATGAGTACTCAATATGCCCAAATGTGAACACTGGTGAAGTGTTAGGGGAAATAGACCTTGATATTTGGGAGTTGCAGATGCTGGGATTTATAGTTCACCTACAATCAAAGAGCATTCTGAACCCCACCAATGATGGAATTGAACCAAACTTGGAACACAGAACTCCCATGATCAGCAGAAAATACTCGGGTTCAGTGACCATTGACCTTGAATTTTGGAGTTGTAGTTCACCTCCATTCAGAGAGCACTGTGGACTCACACAATGATGGATCTGGACCAAACTCTACAAGAATACTCAATATGCCCAAATGTGAACACAGGTGGAGTGTTGGGGGAAATAGACCTTGATATTTGGGAGTTGTAGTTGCTGGGATTTATAGCTCACCTACAATCAAAGAGCATTCTGAACTCCACCAGTGATGGAATTGAACCAAACTTGGCACACAGAACTCCCATGATCAGCAGAAAATACTCAAAGGGTTCAGTGGCCATTGACCTTGAGTTTTGGAGTTGTGCCATTGACCTTGAGTTCTGGAGTTGTAGTTCACCTCCATTCAGAGAGCACTGTGGACTCACACAATGATGGATCTGGACCAGACTTGGCATGAGTACTTAATATGCCCAAATGTGAACACTGGTGGAGTTTGGGGGAAATAGACCTTGATATCTGGGAGTTGTAGATGCTGGGATTTATAGTTCACCTACAATCAAAGAGTACTCTGAACCCAGCCCACAGTTGATCTGCACCAAACTTGGCACACTACCTACATGTATGTATGTGGCTTGGGTGCCCACTTAGACAACCTCCCACCTCCACCGCCACCAAAAGCCCTCCCACCAAGGACATTACAGGTTACAGCGGGCACCACAAACATGTCTCCCAATGCTCACCAATGTCCTCCCCAAACACCACACTGCCCACCACCCAAGTGAAGACTTCCATTCAGGGACAATTTCATCCTAGATGTTCTGATTTTCCTCCAAAACGGACATCCCAGGGTTCCTTACTCTTTCCATTGCTGTGGAATTTGCATGATCCTGCCCACTGCTTCAGAGAGCACTGTGAACCCAACTAATGACGTATCTGCAACACACAGACCCAACACGCTCAACTGTGAATGCAGATAGAGTTTGGGGCTGAATATCATCCAGCCAATCTGGGAGTTGTAGTTCACCTGCATCCAGAGAAACTGTGACCCCCTCCCCACCACTGACAATGGGTTAGGACCAAACTTAGCACAGAGCAGCCCCATGACCAACTGAACATATTGCTGGGGTTTTGTGGGGAATTGGCCTTGGTTTTGGGAGTTGTAGTTCACCTGCATCCCGAGAGGACTGAACCCAGCCAACGTCGGATCGAGGTCAGACTTGGCACATGGGTGCAACATGGACAACTGTGCGTACAGGCCTGATGTGGGAGAAAGAGTTGCCCATGGTTTTGGGAATTGTAGTTCACCGGCATCCTGAGAGGACTGAATTCAGCCAACGTCGGATCTGGGTCAAACTTGGCACACGGGTGCAACATGGACAACTGTGCGTACAGGCCTGATGTGGGGGAAAGAGTGACCCACGGTTTTGGGAACTGTAGTTCACCTGTATCCCGAGAAGACTGAACCCAGCCAACGTCAGATCTGGGTCAAACTTAGCACACGGGTGCAACATGGACAACTGTGCGTACAGGCCAGATGTGGAGGAAAGATTGACCCACGGTTTTGGGAATTGTAGTTCACCCACTTCATTATGCATTTTACTAATGGGAGCATTCATAAACCAAATCAGAAACTGGCATTTTTCTAATAAATAGTGTTATTAATTAACTAAATAATATTATCTAACACCCCAAAACAATCTTATCTATTTTTGGCTAGCTGGACTGCTCCGTACCTTCCGTCCTTTCTCATTGTCCGGGAGGTAACAGTAGCGAGGGAAGCCCCTTGCGGTGAATGGCAGCCCCGGGTTGGGATGTTCCGGACCCTGAAACGACAGAGAACCCTCTCGTCAGCCCAAGTATCCCTGGCTTGAATGCTGGAGCGCTAAAAACGTTTGCTCCTATATTTGCAAAACCTTACACATCTGCGTCTGAAACAAGCCCCCGCATTCCCCTGGTGAATTGAACTACAACCTCCATTATCCCCAACAAGAAGCAGCACCACGCTCTGGGATTAATAGGGGAGAATGGGAATCTAGAGGCCAAGCAGCTGGAAAAAGCTGCTGTAAACAATACTCCCAAAAACAAGAGTATTATTTGCCTATTCTTTCTATACCTCATTTCTCTGCCAACATACCGTATATACTTGAGTATAAGCAGAGTTTTTCAGCCCTCGGCTTATACTTGAGTCAAGGTTGTTTATTATTTTACTCTATTATTATTACATTTATTATTTTACTATTTATTATTGCTATTATTACATATATTATTTTACTCCATTATTTTTATTATTTTATTACATTTATTATTTCAATCCATTATTATTGCATTTATTATTTTACTCTATTATTATTATTATTTTACTCTTTTATTATTACATATATTATTTTACTCCATTATTATTGCATGTATTATTTTCGTCTACTACTATTATTATTATTATAATTATTATTTTACTCTTTTATTATTACATTTATTATTTTCCTGTTTATTGTTATTATTACATATATTATTTTACTCCATTATTATATTTATTATTTTACTGTATTATTATTATTATTATTATATTTATTATTTCAATCCATTATTATTGCATCTATTATTTTACTCTGTTTATTATTGTTAAAGTGAAGACCTGGCTCTTCGATCAGGCATTCAACTAAGCAGCACAATTGATTGATTACTGGAATATGGATTATGGACAACGAGATCGGATGCTGATTCTATTGATGAGACATGATGGATTGTTGTTTTCTGTACTGCTGTATTGATGTTGATGTTAATTGATTGATATTACTGTTTTAAATTATTATGATTTTGTACTGTATTGCTGACACTGGTTGTTAACCGCTCTGAGTCGCCAAATGGCTGAGAAGAGCGGTATACAAGTAAAGTAAATAAATAAATAAATAAATATTCTTACATATATTATTTTACTCTATTATTATATTTATTATTTTACTCTGTTATTACATTTATTATTTCAATCCATTATTATTTTCGTCTATTATTATTATTATTATTATTATTGTTTTACTCTTACATTTATTATTTTCCTCTGTTTATTGTTATTATTACATATATTATTTCAATCCATTATTATTGCATTTATTATTTTACTCTATTACTATATTTATTATTTCAATCCATTATTGCATTTATTATTTTACTTCTCTACTATTATTGCATTTATTATTTTACTCTATTACCATTATATTTATTATTTTACTCTATCATTATTGCATTTATTATTTTACTCTATTATTATATTACTCTATTATTATTACATTTATTATTTTACTCCTTTAATATTACATTTATCATTTTACTCTATTATTATTTGAAGGATATGTAAGCACATAGACATTGAAGAAGGTTAGAATAATGGTTTAATCAGAGTTGAACAGTCTTATCTTAAATTATGGTATTATGTAAATATTCAAAACCATTTAACCTACTGAGGCCACAGTTAATGTAATTTTATTGATATCTATTTTCATTTTGAGCTGCTGTATTTTCCACCTTCGTCTTAGACTCGTTTTCCCAGTTTTCTGTTGTAAAAGTAGATGCCTCGGCTTATATTCGGGTCGGCTTATACTCAAGTATATACAGTATTTCATCACATAATAGTCACCACCACATAATAGTTGCATAACCTTTTTGAGGGTGGCAAAATGGGTATTTTTGTCTTTCTTGCATAACACTCGCAGAGCCATGCCTCGGCTTATATTAGGATTGGCTTATACTCGAGGATATACGGTAACCTATTTTATGATCATACAGTGCAAGGCATTGGTTTTTGAATAGATAGCCTCTCTGAGCGTCTTTTCAGAGAGTTCCAAAGGCCTCTCCTACCTGACTTGGGGGTGGAACTGGAGCCCTTCTATTGGTTTGGTTTTCCTACTCTTGGCACCTGAACATCCTCACCTGAATGCCCTTGTGGATCAAGTACATGATTTCGAGGGAGCCGCAGTCCTCGTACCCCGGGAGGGATTCCGAGAGGCTGGAGACGGCCATCTTCCCGCTGGGTTGCGTCCCAGTCTTCTCCCCGTAGATGGCCTTACACGACGGGCATTGCAGGCTGCCATCCTGGGGAAAGGGGAAGCAAAGGCACGCAGAAGTGTCATCCTTCCTGGCAGAATGGGGTTGGACTGGATTGCCTTTGGGGGTCCCTTCCAACGCTAGGAGGCTATGGAAGTCTTTAAACAGATGCTGGATGGATATCTGTCAAAAGGGATCGGATAGGGTCTTCCTGCCTGATGGAATGGGGTTGGACTGGATGGCCTTTGGGGGTCCCTTTCAATGCTAGGAGTATGGAAGTCTTTAAACACAGGCTGGATGGCTGTCTGTCGGGAAGGATTGGATGGTGTCTTCCTGCCTGGTGGAATGGGGTTAGGACTGGATAGCCTTTGGGGTCCCTTCTAATGCTAGAAGTCTATGGAAGGATTTAAACATACTTCAAAGGGCATATGCTGTGGCAATAAAGGCTGCAAAGAAATCCTTCTTTGCAGCCAATATTGCGTCTGCAAATAACCGTCCAACGGAGCTGTTCAAGGTTGTCAGAGGACTTTATATCCCGCTGCTCAAGATGGTTGTCTTCCTGCATGGCGGAATGGGGTTGGACTGGATGGCCTTTGGAGGTCCCTTCCAATGCTAGGAGTACGGAAGTCTTTAAACACAGGCTGGAGGGTTATCTCTCGGGAGGGATTGGATGGTGTCTTCCTGTCTGATGGAATGGGGTTGGACTGGATGGCCTTTGGGGGTCCCTTCCAATGCTAGGAGCCTATGGAAGTCTTTAAACAGAAGCTGAATGGTTATCTGTCGGGAGGGATCAAATGGTGTCTTCCTGCCTGGTGGAATGAGGTTAGGACTGGATGGCCCTTGGGGGTCTATGAGTCTATGGAATTCTTTAAACATACAATGGGATATGCTGCGGCAATACAGGCTGCAAAGAAATCCTTCTTTGCAGCCAATATTGTGTCTGCAAAGAACTATCTGGCGGAGCTGTTCCGGGTTGCCAGGGGACTGTTAAATCCCACCACTCAAGATGGCTGTCTTCCTGCCTGGCGGAATGGGGCTGGACTGGATGGCCTTTGGGGGTTCCTTCCAATGTTAGTAGCCTATGGAAGTCTTTAAACAGAGGGATCGAATGGTGTCTTCCTGCCTGGCTGAATGGGGTTGGACTGGATGGCCTTTGGGGGTTCCTTCCAACGCTAGGAGCCTACCAAGGACTCTCAGGTCAAGGGAAACCTCAGAGCGGGCTAGTGAGGGAGACGTACCTTGTTGCCGCTGGTGTACATGGCCAGGACGCAGAGCAGGTGGAAGGTGTGGCCGCAGCGGTCCAGCCTCCCGACGCTCCCCGGCTGCAGGGATTGGCTCTCGCAGGAGTCGCTGTATCCCGATGGAGCGCTCAGTTTCTCCATGCAGATGATGCAGTCCTGGGGAAGCAAGGTGGGAAGAGGACTTTGGTGCACAGAAGAGCTTCCCAAACGTTTCTTGTTGACCACACGATTTTGAGGCCGGCATCCTTGTGCGACACGGTCATTCAGTTTTACTCGCAAGGCAGTGGATGAGCCCATGCTATAGAAGAGTTTCGTGTATTTAATACATACCCTGCCCACGGCCTCTCCCTTCACCCTTACCTACCCTTTTCTATGGCGCACAGCAAACAGAGGAATTGATCAGCAAATGAAGATCATGATGTAGAGGAGTTGTAGGTCCGGGGATGTATAGTTCACCTGTAATCTATATATATAATGTATGTGTGTATGTGTATATAAATAGTATGTGTGTGTGTATATATAATGTATGTGTGTATATGTGTGTGTGTATATATATATATATATATATATATATATATATATATAATATGTATGTGTGTATATGTGTGTGTGTATGTATGTGTATTTGGCCTGTTCCTAAGGAATTGTAGGTCCTGGGATGTATACTTCACCTGCAATCTATATATATAATGTGTGTGTACGTATGTGTGTATATATATATAATGTATGTGTGTATATATATGTGTGTATGTATTGTGTGTAGGTGTATATATATATATATATAATGTATGTGTGCATATGTGTGTGTGTGTGTATATGTGTGTGTATTTGGCTTGTTCCTACAGGAATTGTAGGTCCTGGGATGTATAGGTCACCTGCAATCTATATATATAATGTGTGTGTGTGTGTGTGTGTGTGTATATATATATATAGTATGTGTGTATATATATGTGTATGTATATATGTATGTGTATTTGGCCTGTTCCTACAGGAATTGTAAGTCCTGGAATGTATAGTTCACCTGCAATCTATATATATAATGTGTGTGTATGTGTATGTGTGTGTATATATATATGTGTGTATGTATTTGGTCTGTTCCGACTTACAAACAAATGTCCCTGTTCCGACTTACAAACAAATTCAACTTAAGAACAAACCTACCGAACCTGTCTTGTTTGTAACTTGAGGACTGCCTGTATACGTTCCATACAATCTTTACTATTACGAAATTCCTCCTTTAGCTTTCTCCTGTACTACAGTTCTTGCAGAGTTCCCTCTATAACTGCTCCATGTTGAGCTCATGCAATTTGACCCGACTTGAACTGCCGAGGCTCAACGATCCTAGAAGACAGTTGTTTTCCAAGACCTTTAGCCTTCCCAGCCCAAACTATAACGCCCAGGATTCCATCGCAGTCCTAAGTGGGATCAAACCACATCCATTTGATAGTGTAGATGCACCCAAAGAAGGCTGTGTATAGGGATCTTTGGAACTTCCTGCAGCCGTGGGAACGTACCTCGTCGGCGGGAGGCGGCTTCAGCTCCTGCACGTACTTCTTGACCACTTCTTCGGGGCCGAGGGCAACAGCTGGGAAGTGGAGAAAGGAGAGCAAGAGAAGAGTCAACGTATGCCAAGCTATCATCCAAGAAGGAAACCGCAACGGCAAATTGGGAAGAAAGGGTTAGCGGTCGCGAGAAAGTTAATCCGGCCAAAGTCGCGTTCGGAGCCACCGCCTAGAAGAACATGTTCGAAGCTAAACAAAGAGCGAATGGTCAGAGCAGGCCTTGAGAAGGAAGTTGCTTCAGGAGAGAAGAGGGAACACTTTGGAGTCCGAAACAATTTGATGGTGCCTTCAGTCAGAAATATTTGTGTGTTAGAAGGCCTCTGTATGAGTTGGCCTCAGTGTTAGTTCACTTCAGTGTGTTAGAAGGCGTCAGTCTGAGAGAGCTCTCAGTGTGAGAATGCCTTAGTGGTTGAGGTCTCTGTGGGAGAAGGGCTTTAGTGTGTTGGAAGGTCTCAGTATGAGTAGGCCTCAGTGTTAGTTCGCTTCAGCATGTTAGAAGGCGTCAGACTGAAAGAGCCCTCAGTGTGAGAAGGCCTCAGTGGGAGAAAGGCCTGTGTGAGGTTGAGGTCTCTGTGGGAGAAAGGCTTCAGTGTGTTAGTAGGCCTCAGTATGAGTAGGCCTCAGTGTTAGTTTGCTTCAGTGTGTTAGAAGGCGTCAGTTTGAGAGAGCCCTCAGTGTGAGAAGGCCTCAATGGGAGAAAGGCCTGTGTGAGGTTGAGGTCTCTGTGGGAGAAGGGCTTCAGTGTGTGAGTAGGCCTCAGTGTTAGTTCGCTTCAGTGTGTTAGAAGGTGTCAGTCTGAAAGAGCCCTCAGTGTGAGAAGGCCTCTGTGGGAGAAAGGCCTCTGTGAAGTTGAGGTCTCTGTGGAAGAAGGGCTTCAGTGTGTTAGAAGGCCTCAGTATGAGTTGATCTCAGTGTTAGTTCGCTTCAGTGTGTTAGAACGCGTCAGTCTGAAAGAGCCCTCAGTGTGAGAAGGTTTCAGTGGGAAAAAGGCCTGTGTGAGGTTGAGGTCTCTGTGGAAGAAGGGCTTCAGTGTGTTAGTAGGCCTCAATGTTAGTTCGTTTCAGTGTATTAGAAGGCATCAGTCTGAGAGAGCCCTCAGTGTGAGAATGCCTCAGTGGGAGAAAGGCCTGTGTGAGGTTGAGGTCTCTGTGGGAGAAGGGCTTCAGTGTGTTAGAAGGCCTCAGTATGATTTGACCTCAGTGTTAGTTCGCTTCAGTGTGTTAGAAGGCATCAGTCTGAAAAAGCCCTCAGTGTTAGAAGGCCTCAGTGGGAGAAAGGCTTCAGAGTTAGTAGGCTTCCATTCTTTCAGTTCTGCAACAGAGCCTGCATGATGTTTCGCGTTGGTTTTAAACAACTGATTTTAAAGTAGATGTAACCGATTTGTGTGTTGGTGTATATTTATAGTTATTTTATGTTTTGGCATGGAATGCTTACCATATATGTTGTGCTCCACCCTGAGTCCCTTTCGGGGTAAGAAGAGCGGAATATAAATGTTTCAAATAAATAAGGCCTCAGTGTAAGAGAAGCCCCAGGTTGAAGGCCATTGTGAGTGAAGCTTCAGTGTGAGAGAAGCCTCAGTGTGAGAGAAACCACAGGTTGAAGGCCTTCGTGTGTGAACCTTCAGTGCAAAGGCTGCTGTGTGTAAAGCTACTGTGTGAAGCTCCTGTGTAACTTCGGTGTGAGAGCAGCCTCTGTGAGAGCGAATTTGTTTATCTGCATGAGAAAGAAACCCAGGAAGGAAGTATAAAGAACTTTGTGTTGTGGAAACCTTGTAAATAGTGGAAATATAGCTTGATTACCTGTAACCGTAGTTTCCCGAGTGGTCACCTGTGAATTCTGTGAAGGCGCAGAAACTACCATATGTGCGATTCACAGTTGACCACGATGGGAAACCATGTTACTTTACTCTAAAGAAAAGCCTCCTATGGAAGAGACAACATTGATCCCAGTGTTGTCGTTATTTTTATCACGTTTTGCTACGGGTGCTTGGTCACGCTGCTGCAGAAGGGGGTTGGACTGGATGGCCTTTGGGGGGCTCTTCTCAGCCAAGGCAAAGGAAGAGGAGGAAAGCAGCAAGCTGAGAGCGGGTCCAGGCAAGCGGGGCTACCTTTGCCTCCCTTAACAACGGAGGGGCGCTTCCTAGAGCCTCTTTGAGCTTTGACGAGCTGCACCGGAAGTCCCGGGACGGACATCAGAAAGGCCATCATGCCTAGAAGGGAGCGGGGGAGGAGGCAGGCATGCGAGGGGAGGAGGAGGGGAGAACACGGGACGTCATACCGTCGCTGCGGAAACCAAACCGAAAAATCAAAGCAACCAACACCCCAGGACCTGATTCCAGAAGAACCAAATGAATACAGAAACACAAAGCAAACACACGGAAGCAATTCAGGGAGAGGGAAGCGCAGCTCTGAAGAGCCCCCCAAATCTATTTTGGCTGGAGTTACACTTGATTGAGATAACATCTCTCTAGGAATTTCTAGATCTGTGTGCGCTCCGTACTTTATGTGCTGCAGCTCACGCTTTAGGGCTGTGTGCAGCTTTGCAAGGTGTGGATAAGTGCGAGAAAGATATACATAGATGGACCTATATGTTAGCAACTCGAGGAATGGGTGAGAGAGAAGGTAGCAAATGGCAGGTGTAACGTTACCTGAGAGGGCCTGGCTCACTTTGCTGGGCCTGGACATGCTGACGGGGAGCTTTGGGATGCTGAGGAGACAAAAGGAAAAACAAGGTCATCGGTAATGTACGGAGAATAGAGAAGGATAGGGAATATGCACAAAATCAGACACAGCGTGCGTACTTTGTATGCACTACGTTATAACTTACCCGTATTTAATTGCATAATAGTCGCACTTTTGATCCCCCTTTTAAATTAATAGTACTTTGCGTGCACTATGTTATAACTTACTTGTATTTCATCGCATAATAGTCGCATTTTTGATCCCCTTTTTGAATTAATAGTACTTTGAAAGCACTACGTTATAAATTACCTGTATTTCATCACATAATAGTCGCACTTTTGATCCCCTTTTAAAATTAATAGTACTTTGTATGCACTATGTTATAACTTTCCCGTATTTCATCGCATAATAGTCGCACTTTTGATCCCCTTTTTGAATTAATAGTACTTTGTATGCACTACGTTATAACTTACCCGTATTTCATCGCATAATAGTCGCACTTTTCATCGACTTTTTAAATTAATATAATGTGATATAATATATGACAATATATTGTATATACATATAATTTTTATAATATAATGTAATGCAATATATTACTACTACTAATGTTATAATTACATATTTATATTACATGTAATATTACTAATAATACAATATAATGGTATAGTATAATACAGTAATATTTAATACTGATATTGTACTATGCTAATAACATATATTGTGTGTGTATATATATATATATATATATATATATATATATATATATATAGGATTGAAAAGGGCGGCATATAAATGTTGCAAATAAATAAATAAATAAATAATGCAAGTGAGGAGAAGAGCAAACCACAGACCACTTACTAAAATGCGTTCCGAGCCCTACCACATGCACAATGGAGGTCCTCCTTATAGCAACACCAGAGGCACTCCATGTGGCCAGCTTCTGGTCAGAGGACATTTGAGTATAGTGCCAACTTTGTGATTTTAAATACATTACATCTGTACCATTGGTTCACTTCTGACACAATACATAATTGAAAAAAGGGGATGAGACTATTACGTGTGCGCCAGCTGCGCCTGTACCTTGGGAAGTCTGACTTGGCCACGGTGGTCCACACTTTGGTTACATCCCGCTTAGATTACTGCAATGCTCTCTACGTGGGGCTGCCTCTGAAGACTGCCTGGAAGCTGCAGCTAGTCCAACGCTCGACAGCCAGATTTCTAACGGGGGCTGGGTACAGGGAGCATACAACCCCTCTGTTACGCCAGCTCCACTGGCTGCCGATTAGCTTCCGAGCACAATTCAAAGTGCTGGTTTTGACCTACAAAGCCCTAAACGACACTGGCCCTGTTTACCTGTCCGAACGGATTATCCCCTATGAGCCATCAAGGCTATTAAGATCTTCCAGAGGGGCCCTGCTCTCGGTCCCACCACCCTCACAGTCGCGCTTGGTGGGGACGAGAGACAGGGCCTTCTCAGTGGTGGCTCCCCGGCTCTGGAACTCCCCTCCACTAGAGATCCAATCTGCCCCCTCCCTCCTGACTTTCAGGAAATTACTAAAGACCTGGCTCTGGAATGTGGCTTTTGAGGACTGAATCTTTAATGAACTGTGACTACGACTATGACTGCGATTGTATTGACGTTTTGGCCTGGGTAATTGTAATGATGATGTTTTATTGTATTTTATTGTGTTGTTTTTAATTCTTAATGATGTTGCACCCGCTTGTATTTGTATACTTTGTAATTGCATATATCCTGTAAACCGACCTGAGTCCCTCGGTTGAGGTGAGAAGGCTGGTATAGAAATCTTCCAAATAAATAAATAAATAAAACAAAACATCAGAAACTGGGGAATCAAAAGCAGATTTTTTTCCCCCCACGTAATAGTCTCACCCCCTTTTTGGCAAAGAGCACCGATTGCACTATCTAACATTTTTGTTCCTGGGTTATCAATGTCATTTCCTAATTGGTTCTTTTCCAAGTTCTGCTGGGTAGCAAAAAACCAACAGAGAGTCAATACGGAGTGTGAGAACAGAAGGAGGTGCGGACTGGGAAGCGCAGGAAGGAAGGTTCCAATCTGGGCAAAGGGACAGAAGGAAGGAAGGCAGGGGCACGGCCACGGCTGCCTGCTCCGGTTTCCTCTAATTGTGTACACTAGGGATTTTGACGAGCTGCAAATATGCAGAGGTAATTACCACGCTTCCGACAGGAGGCTATTATGCCGCCCAGGGACTGTCTCTGGGTGTTGAAACCACTGTTCTTTCCGCGGCTAACAGTGAGGTCTCCCAGGCTCTCGAAGATGGAGGGCGGAATCCAGGGTTTCGTGAACGTATCGTTGTGCCCGTTCCTGGCAAAACACACGTTGTTTGGAGGTTCAAGGAGCTGCCTGATGGGAGGTTTGGCCCAATTCTATCATTGGTGGGGTTCAGAATGCTCTGTGATTGTAAGTGAACTATAAATCCCAGCAACTACAACTCCCAAATGTCAAGACCCTATTTTCCCCAAACTCCACCAGTGTTCACATTTGGGCATATTGAGTATTCGTGTCGAGTTTGGTCCAGATCCATCATTGTTTGAGTCCACAGTGATCTCTGGATGTAGGAGAACTACAACTCCAGAACCAAAGGACATTGCCCACCAAACCCTTCCAGTATTTTCTGTAGGACATGGGAGAACTGTGTGCCAAGTTTGGTTCAATTCCACCGTTGGTGGGGTGCAGAATGCTCCTTGATTGTAGTTGAACTATAAATCCCAGAAACTACAACTCTCAAATGACAAAATCAAATTTTTTTGAGTGATGGTCTCTCCCTGGGTTAGTAGGTGTCTGCATTTATTAATTTTATTACATTTATTATTTGAGTTGCCTCTGGCTGAGAAAGGCAGTATACAAAAGCGGTAAATAAATAAATAAATAAATAAACTCTTGACTGTTGGACGCAAGTGTGAATGCTGCAATTAATCACCTTGATTAGCATCGCAAAGCCTTGAAAAAAAAAGGGAGTGAGACTATTACGTAATGAAAAAAAGGGGTGAGACTATTACGTGATGAAAAAAGGGGGTGAGACTATTACGTAATGAAAAAAAGGGGTGAGACTATTACGTGATGAAAAAAAGGGGGTGAGACTATTACATGATGAAAAAAAGTTCTACCTTTGATTCCCCCGGTTTCTGGTGTCTTCCTTTATGTCAGAATGCAGCTTCAAAGCCTGGCTGCTTCCTGCCTGGGGGAATTCTTTGTTGGGAGGTGTTAGCTGGCCCTGATTGTTTCCTGTCTCGATTTCCCCTTTTTTCTGAGTGTTGTACTTTATTTACCGTCCTGACTAATCCACCTAGAGAAGTCAACCCCACTCCCAGATTCGAACCAACAACCTTTTGGTCAGCAAGTTCAGCAGCTCAGCGGTTTAACCTTGAATTACCTTGCCAAATTTAAGGTGTGCATTCCATTCACATAATAAAAAGGGAAGCTGCTTCAGGAGCATTCATCCTACAGTACACAGGATTCCCCCTTGCCCCCAAATATAGCATACCTGACCGCTTTGGGTGCACCGTGCGGCGGATTGGGCCCAATGACTGTCGGCGGTTGCGGTGCCGCCGCCCCCAAACTGTGAACGCTCAGCTTCGGCATCGAGCGAGCTCCGGAAAGGATGGGTTTGCTGTAAGGGACAAAGCCCACTGGAGAGTGGCCCAGCCCCGCAGTCCTGCCGGCGACTCCCTGCATCCCGACAAAGGGCCGGGGTCCGCTCCCAGCGGAAGGACCCGGAAGGTTGAGGATGGAGTGCCGGTACCGTGTGGCGATGGGCCCGGGCCCGCTGTTGAGCAGGCACTGCTGGCACGAACACGACGCTCCCGCATGAGGAGGAGGAGGAGGAGGAACAAGAGGAACTGGAGGCCATCCCGAAGCCATGGTCACCGGGTAGGGCGAGTCCAGGCGCCTCCGGATGCGCCGCTGGTAGCCGGTTGCCTTGTTGGTCTGGGTGAGCGAGGTGAAGTCGATCCCGTAGTTGTAGCCAAAGGGACCGAGGTCCACCTGGGGGCTCTTGAAAGCAAAGGCTTGTTCCATGTGGACGCAGACGTTCATCTCGTACGGGAACCAGCCGCCTTCGTCATTCTGCCACTCCCACACCACGCCTTGCCCGGCCGCCGAATCCAGTGGGAAAACGTGCCGCCGCACCAAGCGCATGGTCCCTGCGAGGAGGAAGTGGAGGGAAAGAGGAAACATATCACAGGCAGTCCCTGAGTTACAAACATCCGCCTTACGACTGACTCCTTCCTGAGACAACACGAAGTGACAGGAATCCACTTCTTGGAAAGAAGGAAAATCCACTCCTGGAAGTGTTATTATATATATATATATATATATATATATACACACACACATACACACACACACACTCGCACATATTGCTTTTGATCACATAGGGAAAGGTGAACACCCCTGTTGAGTTTCCTTTACTGTATATGTATGTATGTATGTGTATGTGTATATATATATCTGCCACATATACACACACACGCATATATATATATGTGTGTGTATGTGTATATATATATATGGAGTTACACTGTAAAAATGTCCCTGTTCCACTTTACAAACAAATTCAACATACCGTATATGCTCGAGTATAAGCCCTCCCCGGCTTATACTTGAGTCAAGGTTATTGTTTTACTTTGTTGTTGTTATCACCAAGTGACATCATTTTACTCTATTTACTATTATTAATACATTTCCATTATTTTACTCTATTATTATTATTACTTTTATTACAATTATTATTTTACTCTATTATTATTATTACATTTATTATTTTACTCTATTAGTACTACATTTCCATTATTATTATTATTATTACTTTTATTACATTTATAATTTTACTCTATTTACTATTATTATTACATTTCCATTATTTTACTATTATTTTTATTATTATTACTTTTATTACATTTATTATTTTACTCTATTTACTATTATTATTATTTTTACATTTCCATTATTTTACTCTATTATTTTTATTATTATTACTTTTATTACATTTATTATTTTACTCTATTTACTATTAGTACTACATTTCCATTATTTTACTATATTATTATTATTACTTTTATTACGTTTATTATTTTACTCTATTTACTATTAGTACTACATTTCCATTATTTTACTCTATTATTATTATTACTTTTATTACATTTATTATTTTACTCTATTTACTATTAGTACTACATTTCCATTATTTTACTATATTATTATTATTACTTTTATTACGTTTATTATTTTACTCTATTTACTATTAGTACTACATTTCCATTATTTTACTCTATTATTACTATTACTTTTATTACATTTATTATTTTACTCTATTTACTATTAGTACTACATTTCCATTATTTTACTATATTATTATTATTACTTTTATTACGTTTATTATTTTACTCTATTTACTATTAGTACTACATTTCCATTATTTTACTCTATTATTATTATTATTACTTTTATTACGTTTATTATTTTACTCTATTTACTATTAGTACTACATTTCCATTATTTTACTCTATTATTATTATTACTTTTATTACGTTTATTATTTTACTCTATTTACTATTATTACCACATATCCATTATTTTACTACTACTATTATTATCATTATTATTATTGCTTTTATTACATTTATTATTTTACTCTGTTATTATTATTATTACATTTATTATTATTATTATTTATTATTAAACTTAATTTGTACCCCGCTAGCATCTCCCAGAGGATTCGATGCGGCTTACAACAGGCCGAGGCCACAACAATACAACATAGCAATACAATCAAGCAAATCAAACAATTAAAACAAATTAAAGCAAAATAAACAACAAGCACAGTACATTAAAACACAATAAAACTGGGCCGGGCCAAAAGGTGGGTACAAGGATTAAAAGTGCTGATTTGACAGGAGGTGTATAAAGGGTTTCTAGGGCGAGTGCGATGTGCAATGTGCAGCAGTCATTGGTTCTGATAAAGTGCTTGTGGGACTCGGTAGTGGAGGTTTCCTAATCTGGGAAGGTGCATCGGAAAAGCCAGGTTTTTAAGTTCTTTCTGAAAATAGCCAATGAAGGGGCCTGTCTAAGGTCTTTGGGGAGGGTGTTCCAGAGTTGGGGGGCCACCACGGAGAAGGCCCTGTCCCGCGTCCCCACCAAGCGTGCTTGCGACGCCTGTGGGATCACGAGCAGGGCCTCTCCTAATGACTGAAGAGAACGTGTGGGTTCATAGATGGAAATGCGGTCATGCAGGTAGGCTGGTCCCAAACCGTTCAGGGCTTTGTAGGTAAGCACCTGCACCTTGAATTGAGCTCGGAATATAAACGGCAGCCAGTGGAGTTCCTTAAACAGGAGGGTTGACCTCTCTCTGTAAGGGGCCCCAGTTAACATCCTGGCTGCTGATCGTTGGACCAGTTGGAGCTTCCGAGCCGTCTTCAAGGGCAGCCCCACGTAGAGCGCATTGCAGTAATCCAATCTGGAGGTGACCAAGGCATGGACCACTCCGGCCAGATCCGCCTTTGCTCTATTATTACTGTTACTGCATTTCCATTTTTTTACTCAGCAGGCGAACCATCAACACGCACAAGTCACACTGTTTACCGATTGGCTAGGAGATGGAAGTCCCTGTGGACATTACCTGTATCTTGTCGGAACTGCGTCAAACTGGGGATGTCGATGACGTAGGGGGCCAAAGCAGGGTCCGCTTGCCCCAGGGGGATGCTGCCTTGCAAGGGCCAGGTCCCCAGCGAGCGCCGGCCCTTTGCCGCCAGGGCTTGGAAGGACTGCTCGATGTAGCAGCACACCCCACTGCAGTACGGCCTCCAGCGCCCACACTCGTCCTGCCACTCCCACACCGCGGCCCCCGGGTCCGGCGGAGGAAGAGGAGGAGGCCCGACAGAGGTCCCTGGCAAGGCGGCCATTTTCATACCACCACTTGAACCACGGAGTCTTCGGGACTTCAAAGCATCGCCGCATCAACATTCATCTTCGACGTCTAGAAGCAGAACAGGGAAAAGGAAGGAAAGGCCAAGCGTGACACTCCATCCGCGAGAGAATTTTCTCCCTGCAGGAGATCCCGAGTTCGCCCTCCACACACAGTTATTACATGATTTTTGTTCCTGTGCTACCAATGTTGTTTCCTAATTGGTTCTATCATAAAGTCATGGGAAAACGTTGATCCAACTGCCAAAACTTTGTTGTTGCAAGAGAGACATCCTGCAGCACATTTTGCGACAGTTTTTCTATAAATATCTCAACACAGAGTCTCAACCGATTCAACCCGAACGACACTGCCACACAATGGAATGGCTAAAACACCAAAGTCAAAATATTATCAGAATTTAAGTTATTCAGCCAGAAATTGAAAAGAATCGTATAGGCTCTTTATTATTATTATTATTATTATTATTATTATTATTACTATTTGATTAATACATCTGTACTGCAGAGCTAAGGCAGTTGGATATATATATATATATATATATATTACATTACAGTAGCATTATAATGCTACTGTAATGTAATATATATATATATATATATAAATATATATATATATATTACATTACAGTAGCATTATAATAAATTATAACAATATTATAATATATAATAATATGATATATAATATTAATTTAATAATTACTATTACTATTTGATTAATACATCTGTACTGCAGAGCTAAGGCAGTTGAATATATATATATATATATATATATACACATATATAATAGTAACATAATAAATTATAATAATATTATAATATATAATAATAATATAATATATAGTAATATTAATTTAATAATAATAATTACTATTTGATTAATACATCTGTACCGAAGAGATAAGGCAGTTGGATATATTATATATATATATGTACATATATTATAGTAATATTATAATAAATTATAACAATATAATATAATAATATGATATATAATATTAATTTAATAATTATTATTATTACCATTTGATTAATACATCTGTACTGCAGAGCTAAGGCAGTTGGATATTTTATATATATATATATATATATATATATATATATACACACACACACACATATTATAGTAGCATTATAATAAATTATAACAATATTATAATATATAATAATATTAATTTAATAATAATAATAATAATAATTACTATTTGATTAATACATCTGTACTGCAGAGCTAAGGCAGTTGGATAATATATATATATATACACACACACACATACATACCCACATATATAAAAGTGTTATAATATAAATTATAACAATATTATAATATATAATAATAATATTAATATATAATATTAATTTAATAATAATAATTACTATTTGATTAATACATCTGTACTGCAGAGCTAAGGCAGTTGGATATATATATATATATATATATTAGTAACATTATAATAAATTATAAAAATATTATAATATATAATATATAATATTAATTTAATAATAATAATTACCATTTGATTAATCCATCTGTGCTGCAGAGCTAAGGCAGCTGGATCCCTGTTTCACAGGCCTGCTGGCTCAAGGCTCCTGGGTGCTGGGAGTTGTAGTTTGCCAAGGCCTTGGGCCTTTCCCCACCGAAGAGAGGCCTGTTGCCTCTCCCAAACTACAAATCCCAGGATCCTGAGGCAGCCCCAGTGGGGCCTTCTCCCCGCTGCGGCCCGCCCCGAACTACAACTCCCACCCCCCGCAGGCCCCTCACCTTCCCTCTGCCTGTTGCCAAGGAAGCGCCTCTCCAAACTCCCTGGGCCTCCTTCTCCAACGGCGGAAGTGCCGGGGCGCCCACTGCGCATGCGCGCGCTCCTTCCGTTCCCGAAGGGCGCATGCGCATCCGAAATCGCGGTGCCTGATGGGAAAAGAGGCGCAAAATGGCGTCGGTTTGGTTTCCTTTTCAGGCCTAAGAAGTTCCTGAGCCAGGAAAGAGACATTAGAGAAGGCCCACACGAGCAGGGATGGTCTGCCCAAAACAAGACGCTTTTGAGCCAGGAAAGAGACATTAGAGAAGGGCCACATTAGTCCAGAAGGTCTAATGAGGACTCCCATGTTCTTCAGTGGGAGCTTGAGTGGAATTCCTCTCATTTAGGAAAGAGGAAAAGGCAGAGGAAGGAGAGACCCAATTACCAATATCCAGATCCTGGAGAATGGAGAAAGGCAGGGAGTTTCAGAAAAACATCTACTTCTGCTTCATTGACTATTCTAAAGCCTTTGACTGTGTGGATAAGAAAAGGCAAAAGCTGCACATCGCAAGTGCTGAACCTGACTCAGCACATAGAAGATGGCTTTGAAAGGCAGCAGATCACAGGAGCTGTCTTCATAGACCTGTCAGCAGCCTATGATACTGTGAACCACCACCGCCTCCTCCTGAGAAAAATGTATAATATCACCAAGGACGACCACCTCACCCGCCTCATAGGAAACCTGCTACAAAACAGGAGCTTTTTTGTTGAGTTCCAGGTCCAGAGAAGCAGATGGCGGAAACAGAAGAACGGCCTGCCTCAGGGGAGTGTACTTGCCCCATCCATGTTCAACATTTACACAAATGACCAGCCACTGCCAGAAGGGACGGAGAGCTTCATCTATGCTGATGATCGTGCCATCACCGCTCAAGCAGGGAGCTTTGAGATGGTTCAACAGAAGCTCTCTGAAGCTCTAGGTGCTCTTACTGCCTATTACAGGGAAAACCAGCTGATCCCCAACCCATCTAAAACACAGACATGTGCTTTTCATCTCAAGAACAGACAAGCATCCCGAACTCTGAAGATCACCTGGGAAGGAATCCCACGGGAGCATTGCAGCGCACCCAAATACCTGGGAGTCACTCTGGACCGTGCTCTGACCTACAAGAAGCACTGCCTGAATATCAAGCAAAAAGTGGGTGCTATAAACAATATCATACGAAAGCTGACTGGCACAACCTGGGGATCACAACCAGACACATGTGTTCCACACTGGGCATGCGTACTCAACAGCAGAGTAGCAAAGCACAAGGGCAAATGTCTTCACTGTGTCTGGTTGTGATCCCCAGGTTGTGCCAGTCAGATGTTATTTCTAGCACCCACTTTTTGCTTGATATTCAAGCAGTACTTCTTGTAAGTCAGAGCAAGGTCCAGAGTGACTCCTGGTACTTTGGTGTGCTGCAATGCTCCAGTGGGATTCCTTCCCAGGTCATGCTCCGAGCATGAGATGCTTGTCTGTTCTTAAGGTGAAAATAACATGTCGGTGTTTTAGCTGGATTAGGAATGAGCTGGTTTTCCCTGTAATAGGCAGGAAGAGCACCTAAAGCTTTGGAGAGCTTTTCTTCCACCATTTCAAAGCTACCTGCTTGAGTGGTGATGGCATGATTGTCAGCGTAGATGAAACTCTTTATCCCGTCTGGCAGTGGCTGATCATTTGTGTAGATGTTAAACACTGATGGAGCAAGCACGCTCCCATGAGGCCGGCCATTCTTCTGTTTCCGCCATTTGCTTCCCTGGCCCTGGAATTCAACAAAAAAGCTCCTGTTTTGTAGCAGGTTTCCTATGATGCGGGTGAGGTGGTCACCACTTGGGCAGTGATGGCACGATCGTGTTATTTGTTTTATTTATTATTTTATTTACAACATTTATATGCCAACCTTCTCACCCCACAGGGGACTCAGAGCATAGTACAATATCGGTATAATATATTACTATATTGTACTATACCATTATATTGTAATATTAGTAGTAATATTACATGTAATATAAATATATAATTAAATATATAATTATAACATCATATTATTATTAGTAGTAATATATTGCATTGCAGTGCTTCTTGTAAGTCAGAGCAAGGTCCAGAGTGACTCCTGGTACTTTGGTGTGCTGCAATGCACCAGTGGGATTTCTTCCCAGGTGATCCTCTGACCTTGAGATGCTGGTCAGTTCTGAAGGTGAAAAGCACATGTCTGTGTTTTAGATGGATGAGGAATCGGCTGGTTTCCCATGTAATAGGCAACAAGTTGTATAAGTTATGTTTATAACTCCGTTGTTGGGACGTTTGGTTAGCCGTAATACAAAAGAAGTTACTTCTTTTCACCCTGCAAGAAATCAAACAAGACCGGAAAGACTGGGGTGTGCACCTTTGCAGAGAATTGCAGAGAATTGTCACCTGTGTATCTCATTCACGCTCCAAGCATCCGCTGTGGGTCTCCTGCAGAAGATACTTGGCACGATCCAGACCCCCTTTTCAACATTGCGCCCTTGAGGCGGCAGCAGCCGTTGCTCTTCTCCACCAATTGGCGCAACTGAACAAAGGCCATCTTGTTCTCACGCAGCATATGTGCAGCTCAGAAATATTTTCTCTCGTGGGACGGACATGATCTTCCCTTGAAGGGGAACTCTCGGTTGGAACAGTCAGTCAGTGAAGAGCGATGTCCTTTGTTGTTCTCACTTGCTATCACGTGAACTTTGACTTATAGTGGCCCTGCGGAGAGTTGGAAGAGACCGCATGGACCATCTAGTCCAACCCCCTTCTGCCAGGCAGGAAAAGCACAATCAAATCATCCCTGACAGATGGCCATCCAGGCTTTATGTAAAAACCTGTCCTCTGGGGTCTTTGCCCTTTCTCCCAATTTGCTGTCATTTGCAGACTTGACCGGCGTGTCGTCTGTTCTGTCGTCCAAGTCTTGACTTTGGTATTCAGTGATCTGTCTTGACACATGAAGATCTTACCTCATTCCTTCAGAGCTGGCCTTCCAGATCTTAAATCTTCTTGCATCAGGCTCTATGTTCATGAAGGACTGAGCCAAGGTATAGAAAAGCTTTTTAACTAGAGTGTTACCTCACTTATTGTGGGTGTTACGTTCCAGGACCACCGCAAAAAGTGAAAATCCGCAAAGTAGGGATGCTCTATCTCTCTCTCTCTTGTTCGTCGTTGGCAGATATGTATTCAATTGTCTGGTGTTTATGTGGAAAAGTGAATAGTGGTAGTTAAAGAGCACATTCTGCGGATTATTTCTGCGTTGGATTTATTAAAATATTCCCATCCAAACCCAAGTAACAAAGGTGGAGGCATTACTTTTCATTCAACCCTCGTACATGACCAACAATGACTTCCTCTCCATTGAGACACGTTCCTTACAGAAGAAGAAGAAGAAGAAGGGAAGGGAGCGGGGAAATGGGTCCACCTTGTCTCCACCGTCCTCCAAGGTCTGTCATCGCCTTGGAGCAGGTACAAATAGTCGGCTCTTGCCTTCCTTTCCCTCTCTTTGGAAACCTGACCCATTCTCTGGAGAAGGATGTCTCTTTGAAGGTGTCTCGGTCGAACCTCTCTGCAGGTTTCGGTCCGTTTGCTCCCCCAAATCTGCATCCAAACGATGCTCTCCTGCAAGTTGGCTTTAAGCCTTGAAGCTTCCTGCAATGGGAAAGTGGGACCCCACGATTGACGGATGAGGGACTTTTCTCGGCGCCTTGTGTTGCTTTGCAAGGAAAGCAGGACGAAGAAGAAGAGGAGGAGGAAGAAAAGTCTGGAGCATCCTTGCGCATAAAAGAAAGCATTCGCCCTGTGTATTTTGGTTTCTCTCTCCTCCCATGGACTCCTCTTTCCCTTTGATTCTGCATCACCAAATATTCCATTTGGGAAGGTAACCCTGGCATCCTTTCGAAAAGGGGAACGCGGAACGGCCCAAGAGGTAGGTGCCTTGATCCTGAACCACTTTTCTCAACCTACCAAATAATAATATTGTGCATACAGTAGGTTGTTGTAAGTTTTCCGGGCTGTCTGGCCATGTTCTAGAAGCATTCTCTCCTGATGTTTCGCCTGTGTCTTTGGCAGGCATCCTCAGAGGTTGTGAGGTCTGTTGGAAACTAGGCAAGTGGGGTTTATATATCTGTGGAATGGGAGAAAGAACTCCTGTCTGTTGGAGGTAGGTATGAATGTCTCAATTGGCCACCTTGATTAGCATTGAATGGCCTTGCAGTTTCAAGATGTAGTTTCTTACTGCCTGGAGTAATCCTTTGTTGAGAGGTGGTTAGCAGTCCCTGATTGTTTCTCGTCTGGACTGTCCAGGGTGGGAGAAAGAACTCTTGTCTGTTGGAGGTAGGTGTGAATGTCTCGATTGGCCACCTTGATTAGCACTGAATGGCCTTGCATTTTCAAGGTGCGGCTTCTTACTGCCTGGGGGAATCCTTTGTTGAGAGGTGATTGTTTCTTGTCTGGACTGTCCAGGGTGGGAGAAAGAACTCTTGTCTGTCGGAGGCAAGTGTGAATATTACCATTGGCCACCTTGATTAGTATTTAATGGCCTAGCAGTTTCAAGGGGTGGCTTTTTCCTGGAGGAATCATTTGTTGAGAGGTGATCAGCTGCCCCTGATTGTTTCTTGTTTGGCGTTTATATATCTGTGGACACTCCAGGTTGGGAGAAAGAACTCTTGTCTGTTGGAGGCAAGTGTCAATGTTGCCATTGGCCACCTTGATTAGCATTTAATAGCCTAGTAGTTTCAAGGCATGGCTTCTTACTGCCTGGGGGAATCCTTTGTTGAGAGGTGATTAGCTGTCCCTGATTATTTCTTGTCTGGGGTTTATATACTGTATGTATTACTGAATGTATACACGTGTGTGTGTATGTGTATATATATATATATCTTGGGCTCTCTCACTGAAACCATCTGCATCCTCTCCCTGCCTCGCTCTCCTCGCACACAGCCCACAACTGGCACATTGACCTATGGGGGTGAAAAATAATCTCACACTGAAGTTTGTGCCCCTGAATGCTCCATTCATCCGTCCTGGTGCCAGGCTCCTCTGGCGAATAATGTCGGCTTTTGTGCCGAGGGGCCCGGCCGGCTCTCCCCTTCTCCTGCCAGTCGCTGAGAAAAAAGTGCCACGATGGCAGACGAGGTGGCTCCTCCGCGCCAACAGCCGCCCACCTGTCCCGGCTCCAGGAAGGTGTGCGGGTGGATTTCAAACCTGGTGCACTTTGTGAATCTACTGAGAGTTTCCTCTCCATGTTGTTGTTGACTGCCTTATGGCAATGGCATGAATGTGGAATCTCTACGGCTGGACCTACACAGACTGCAAAAGTTTTGCATGAGACAGGAGGCCTTTTTTGCAGACTGACATGGTTTTGCATGAGATAGGAGGCCTTCGTTACAGATTGACATGGTTTGCATAAGACACGAGGCCTTCTTTGCAGACTGACATGGTTTGCATAAGGCAGGAGGCCTTGTTTTCAGACTGACATGGTTTTGCATGATACAGGAGGCCTTCTTTGCAGATTGACATGGTTTGCATGAGACAGGAGGCCTTCTTTGCAGACTGAAATGGTTTGCATGAGACAGGAGGCCTTCTTTGCCAACTGACATGGTTTTGCATGAGACAGGAGGCCTTATTTGCAGACTGACATAGTTTGCATGAGACACAAGGCCTTCTTTGCAGACTGACATGGTTTGCATGAGACAAGGCCTTTTTTGCAGACTGACATGGTTTTGCATGAAACAGGAAGCCTTCTTTGCAGACTGACATGGTTTGCATGAGACAAGGCCGTTTTTGCAGACTGACATGGTTTTGCATGAAACAGGAGGCCTTCTTTGCAGACTGACATGGTTTGCATGAGACAAGGCCTTTTTTGCAGACTGACATGGTTTTGCATGAAACAGGAGGCCTTCTTTGCAGACTGACATGGTTTGCATGAGACAGGAGGCCTTCTTTGCAGACTGAAATGGTTTTGCATGAGACAGAAGGCCTTCTTTGCAGATTGGCATGGTGTGCATAAGACAGGAGGCCTTATTTTCAGACTGACTCGATTTTGCATGAGACAGGAGTTCTATTGTGCAGAGTGACATGGTTTGCATGAGACAGGAGGCCTTCTTTGCAGACTGACTCGGTTTTGCATGAGATAGGAGGCCTTCTTTGCAGATTGGCATGGTGTGCATAAGACAGGAGGCCTTATTTTCAGACTGACTCGATTTTGCATGAGACAGGAGTTCTATTGTGCAGACTGACATGGTTTGCATGAGACAGGAGGCCTTCTTTGCAGACTGACTCGGTTTTGCATGAGATAGGAGGCCTTCTTTGCAGATTGGCATGGTGTGCATAAGACAGGAGGCCTTATTTTCAGACTGACTCGATTTTGCATGAGACAGGAGTCCTATTGTGCAGACTGACATGGTTTGCATGAGACAGGAGGCCTCCTTTGCAGACTGACTCGGTTTTGCATGAGATAGGAGGCCTTCTTTGCAGACTGACATGGTTTACATGAGACAGGAGGCCTTGTTTTCAGACTGGCGTGGTTTTGCATGAGACAGGAGACCTTCTTTGCAGACTGACATGGTTTTGCATAAGGCAGGAGGCCTTGTTTTCAGATTGACATGGTTTTGCATGAGACAGGAGGCCTTCTTTGCAGACTGACATGGTTTTGCATAAGGCAGGAGGCCTTGTTTTCAGACTGACTCGGTTTTGCATGAGATAGGAGGCCTTCTTTGAAGCCTGACAGGGTTGCATGAGACAGGAGGCCTTTTTTGCAGACTGACAAAAGTTTTGCATGAGACAGGAGGCCTTCTTTGCAGCCTGACAGTGTTTTATATGAGATAGGCCTTCTTTGCAGACTGTGAAGGATTTGTATGGAACAGGAGGTTGTATTTGCAGACTGCCATGATTATGGCTAATGCCATGAGTGTATTGCTTGCCCCTAACACATCAATATATATGACTTAGGTCCATTGAAAACAACAACCAAGACTTAAAAGAGGAGGCTACCTTTTTTAAAATGAATATTTCAAACATTGGAGGTCAGGAATGCTCACAATGGTTTCCCTTCCTTTCCAGGTGTGGCTTTGAAGTTATTTCCCCGGGAGACCACTGAGAGATCTGCTGCAAATCCCGGTGAGAAGCAGAAATGAACATTGGTCCTTGTTCAGGACACAGGAAGAAAGATCGGAGGCCTGGACTCTGGGTACCACCTGCCTTGCTGATCCTCTCAACCCTCCTCTACCTTTTCCCAACAGGTGAGCTTTAAGTCTGAACTTCTTCCTTTCCTTTCCCTCATACAACTTTTCCCTTCTTCCTTTCTCTTCCTTCTCCCTTTCTTTCCTATCTTTTTTCTTTCTTTCCTTCCTGTTGAATGGATTAGACTCTGTGAGACATTTCGTTGGTAAACTATAGCAAAATGTGCTGCAGGATGTCCCTCTTGTAAACATTTTCCATGTGTTTATGATACAACCAATTAGGAAATGACATTTATAACACAGGAACAAAAATTGAGTTACATAGTGTAACTGGTGAGTTCACAGTGCTTTTTACCCTTCTGCCATAAAGGAAGATGTCAGGAACCGAAGAATCAAATGCAGATCTTTTTCATCGCGTAATAGTCGCACCCCCTTTTTTCAATTTAAAAAAGGGGGGATCAAAAATGAGATTATTATGTGATTAAAATATGGGTAAGCTATAACAAAGAATGCACAGTGTGTCTGATTTGGTGTTACCTATTATTATTAGTATTATTATTACTTCATTTACACCTTATACATATAGACCAAAAGCAATTTTATGCATAGTATTTTGAATAATTTTGTGCATGAAGCAAATTTGCGTCCTTTGAACTGTCAGAATGAAAGAATCAAAAGTGGATCTTTTTCATCACATAATAGTCGCACACTCTTTTTTAATTAAAAGGGGGTTATCAAAAGTGTGACTATTACGTGATGGAATACAGGCAAGTTATAACTTTGCGCACACAAAGATTACATGGTGTGTCTGATTTGGTGTTACATAGTAGTAGTATTATTATTGCTTCATATATACCTTATAAATATAGACCAAAAGCAATTTTATGCACAATATTTAGAATAATTTGTGTGCACGAAGCAAAGTTTACATCCTTTGAACTGTTAGAATCAGAGAATCAAGGGCAGATCTTTTTCATCACATAATAGTCGCACATTATTTTTTCCAATTAAAAAGGGGGTTCAAAGATGCGACTATTATGCGATGAAATACGAATAAGTTATAACTCTGTATGAAGCAAAGTTTGTTGCCTTTGAACTCACCCCTAAAGCAAAGATGTCACTGTCTCAGCCGCCCAGGTGAACCAATGTGGGATTTGTAAGGATTTCGGGATTCCAGATTAGCAATGTCCTTCTCGTCGCACAAGTGACACGTCTCACCCGCCCTGTGGCTTGACCGGGGCCTCAAATTCCACTCTCCTTCCTTCCTTTCAACCGCAAACACATTCTCTGGCTCTAAAACCCAAGCCAAGGTGCCTTGCCCGGCACGTCGCTCTGCAAGTCTCAGGTATCTAATCGGCGCTGAGTGATCATGACAACAAACAGCCGCTTTCTTTTACAGAGCTAGGAAAAGTTACTTTCGTGTTCTCATTCATTCAAGTCCTACCAGGGTCTCCTTGGGAATGCAGTACATCGTCTTGAACCATCTTCTTTTTCCGTTCCAGCTAGAAGCTCGGAAGCTGAGCAGATGCCTATCGCAGGTGAGGCGCATGACACCATCCGATCCATCCTGGCAGATGGCCATCTAGCCTTGGATAAAAATACATTTCCTAGAATCCTAAAGTTGGATGAGTCCCTAAAGACCATCCAGACCAACCCCTTTCTGCCAGGCAGGAGGACACAATCGGATCCCTCCCGAAAGATGCCCATCCAGCCTCTATTGGAAATACATATCATAGAATCATAGCATCCTAGAGTTAGAAGGGACCCTAAGGATCATCCAGGCCAACCCCTTTCTGCCAGGCTGGAGGACACAATCCGATCCTTCCTGAAAGATGCCCATTCAGCCTCTATTAGAAATAAATATCATAGAATCATAGCATCCTAGAGTTAGAAGGGACCCTAAGGACCATCCAGATCAACCCCTTTCTGCCAGGCTGGAGGACACAATCCGATCCCTCCCGACAGATGCCCATCCAGCCTCTATTAGAAATACATATCCTAAAATCATAGCATCCTCAAGTTAGAAAGGACCCTAAGGACCATCCAGACCAATCATTTTCTGCCAGGCGGGAGGACACAATCTGATCCCTCCCAAAAGATGCCCATCCAGCCTCTATTAGAAATATATATAATAGAATTATAGAATCCTAGAGAGGACCCTAAGGAACATCCAAAACAACCCCTTATTGTCAGACAGGAGGACACAATCTGATCCCTCCTGACAGATGCCCATCCCGCCATTATTAGAAATACATATTATAGAATCATAGAATCCTAGAGTTAGAAGGGATCCTAAGGACCATGCAAACCAACCCCTTATCGCCAGACAGGACAAAATCCGATCCCTCCCGAAAGATGCCCATCCAGTCTCTATTATAAATACATATCATAGAATCATAGCATCCTAAAATTGGAAGGGACCCAAAGGACCATCCAGTCCAACCCCTATCTGCTAGGCAGGAGGACACAACCCGATCCCTCCTGACAGATAACCATCCTGAGAAGGAAGGAGACTCCGCCAGCTTCCAAGGCGGCATATTCCACTGTCCTTTCTCTTCCAGAGATCCAGTTGGTCAACGGGCGCAGCCGGTGCCAGGGCCGGGTGGAGATCCTGCACAACAACACCTGGGGCACGGTGTGCGACGACGACTGGGACATCGTGGACGCCAATGTGGTCTGCCGCCAGCTGGGCTGCGGCCGGGCCATCGCCATGCCGGCCACCCTCTCCTTCGGCCAGGGCCGGGGCCCCATCTTCCTGGACAACGTGGACTGCAAGGGCACCGAGGCGGCCCTCAGCGAGTGCAGCAGCCACGGATGGGGCATCCACAACTGTTATCACTACGAGGATGTGGCCGTCACCTGCAACGGTACGACGTCTCGGGTGCCGTTGGATGGACCATGACATTGTAAACCCTGAAACCAAAAAAAGTATTTCCTGGCAGAAGTAATGTGCATTAGATTTGAGTAAATATGATATAACCAGTTGCTGCTTGAGGCTCATTAGATTTGAGTAAATACAGTATAACCAGCTGCTGCTTGAGGCGCATTAGATTTGAGTAAATACAGTATATCCAACTGCTGCTTGAGGCGCATTAGATTTGAGTAAATACAGTATAACCAGCTGCTGCTTGAGGCTCATTAAATTTGAGTAAATAAAGTATAACCAGCTGCTGCTTGAGGCTCATTAAATTTGAGTAAATACAGTATAACCAGCTGCTGCTTGAGGCTCATTAGATTTGAGTAAATATGGTATAACCAGCTGCTTCTTGAGGCGCATTAGATTTGAGTAAATACAGTATAACCAGCTGCTGCTTGAGGCGCATTAGATTTGAGTAAATACAGTATATCCAACTGCTGCTTGAGGCGCATTAGATTTGAGTAAATACAGTATAACCAGCTGCTGCTTGAGGCTCATTAAATTTGAGTAAATAAAGTATAACCAGCTGCTGCTTGAGGCTCATTAAATTTGAGTAAATAAAGTATAACCAGCTGCTGCTTGAGGCTCATTAGATTTGAGTAAATATGGTATAACCAGCTGCTTCTTGAGGCGCATTAGATTTGAGTAAATACGGTATAACCAGCTGCTGCTTGAGGCGCATTAGATTCGAGTAAATACGGTATAACCAGCTGCTGCTTGAGGCACATTAGATTCGAGTAAATACGGTATAACCAGCTGCTGCTTGAGGCGCATTAGATTCGAGTAAATACGGTATAACCAGCTGCTGCTTGAGGCTCATTAGATTTGAGTAAATATGGTATAACCAGCTGTTGATTAAGGTGCATTAGATTCGATTAAATAAGGCATTTATTTATTTTTATGGCATTTATATAGTTTGTTTAGAAAAGGATGATAATATCGCATTGTTGTGAGTTTTCCGGGCTGTACAGCCATGTTCCAGAAGCATTCTCTCCTGACATTTCGCCTGCATCTATGGCAGGCATCCTCAGGGATTGTGAAGACCTCTGAGGTTGCCTACCATAGATGCAGGCGCCTCAAGGAGAGAATGCTTCAGGAACATAGTCGTACAGCCTGGAGAATGCACAACAACCCAGTGATTCCGGTCATGAAAGCCTTCGACAATACGAGGATAATATCCTTTCTCTCTCCCCTTTGCTTCTGTCTGCAGAGCTCTTGCCTACCCCGGTTCCAAGAGGCCCGACCAGCAAAACCTCTACGGTCTCCTTACAAAATGGGGAAAGTGAGTGTTTGGAGGAGTCCCCCTTTTGTGGCCTCTTTGTGAGTCTGTCCTATAGAATCCTAGGGTGAGAAGAGACCCCCAGGGGCCATCTAGTCCAACCCCCTTCGGCCAGGGAGAAAGGCACATGGGATTGAACGGAGAGAGGGGTTGCCCTTAAAAGTTGTTGAACATACCCAGGCTGTCCCCAGTTTGGAAGGGACCTCCAAAGGTCAACCAGTCCAGAACCGTTCTTAACTAGGAGTTGTTTGTAAGCTGTATGTCTGCATTATATCATATATCAAAATAGTACTATATTATAATTTTATAAGGGAGACCCAAATTACCAATCCGGCATAAAACATGTAGAAGATCCAAATTACCAATTTGGCCTGAAATATGTGAAGATCCTAAATTACCGATTCGGCCAAGAATTCGTGACAGATCCAATTTACCAATTCGGCCTAGAGTAATCAAAAGAACTCTTATAAATTTAAATCGGGCTCATGATAAAGTTAAGCTGAGGTCCCAGGATGGTGGTCCCTCCAGGTTAAGAGTGGCGCTGTTCAACGCCAGGTCAGTCAACGGAAAAACATCTATCTTTCAAGATTTGATCCTTGATGAACACGCTGATCTGGCATGCATAATG
Source organism: Anolis sagrei (assembly GCF_037176765.1). Lineage (NCBI taxonomy): Eukaryota > Metazoa > Chordata > Lepidosauria > Squamata > Anolidae > Anolis > Anolis sagrei. The sequence goes on from NC_090031.1 coordinate 32,870,599, forward strand.
TAAACCTGGTTGTGACTGAGACAGGATAGGGATTCTGTTAGTATACCGACCACCCCGCTGCACTACAGTCTCCCTACCTGAGCTAGCCGGAGTGGTCTCGGGCCTGGCGTTGGAGTCTCAACGGCTAATAGTGCTGGGAGATGATTTGATGTTTTTATAATCCTTGTGGGAGGCTTCTCTCATGTCCCCGCATGAGGAGCTGGAGCTGATAGAGGGAGCTCATCCACCTCTCCCCGGATTCGAACCTGCGACCTGTCGGTCTTCAGTCCTGCCGGCACAGGGGTTTAACCCACTGCGCCACCAGGGGCTCTATATTATATAGTATAATAATACTATTGATATATGACATAGTATAATAATATAATAACATATAATATAACAATACTATTGATATAGGACATAATATGGACATAACCAACGGCGCCACCAGGGGCTCCATATTATATAGTATAATAATACTATTGATATATAACATAGTATAATAATATAATAACATATAATATTACAATACTATTGATATAGGACATAATATGGAGCCCCTGGTGGCGCCGTGGGTTAAACCCCTGTGCCGGCAGGACTGGAGACTAACAGGTTGGAGATTGGAATCCGGGGAGAGCGCAGATGAGCTCCCTCTGTCTGCTCCAGCTCTCCAGGCGGGGACATGAGATAAGCCTCCCACAAGGGTGGTAAAACATCAAAACATCCGGGCGTCCCCTGGGCAGCGTCCTTGCAGACGGCCAATTCTCTCACACCAGAAGCAACTTGCAGTTTCTCAAGTCGCTCCTGACATGACCAAGGACATAATATAATAGTATAGTAACATATAACATAAAATAATATTATTATTAATATAAAATATTAATATAATAATACTATTGATATATGACATAATATAATAATATAATAACATATAATATAATAATACTATTGATATATGACATAATATAATAATATAGTAATATATAATATGCTAATGTTATCCTCCCCTCCCGGCCTGTTGGCTTCCAAAACAGGTCCACTCTCACACTCTGTCTCAGTAACAGCATCTTGCTCCGAAACCCCCTCGGTCCCCTTAGATGGAAAACCATCTTGCTCCAAAGGCCCTGAACTCCCAAACCTCTCATCTTCCCCTGGCTGAACCACAACAGGAGCAGTGATGTCAACTGGGTTAGCCCCATCGTCCTCCGTTTTGGCTCTTGTCTCTTGCTGCAGCCGACGGGAGCGTCCGGCTGGTGAACGGGGCCAACTCCTGCCAGGGCCGCGTGGAGATTTTCTACCGAGGGCATTGGGGCACGGTCTGCGACGACGACTGGAACCTGCGGGATGCCGGGGTGGTTTGCAAGCAGATGGGCTGCGGGCGGGCCACGGGCTTCCGGACCAACGCCTTTTTTGGCTACGGCACGGGCCGCATCCTCCTGGACAACGTCAACTGCGACGGGAGCGAGCCGCACCTCTCGGCCTGCTACAGCCTAGGCTGGGGTATCCATAACTGCGGGCACCACGAGGATGCCGGCGTCGTATGCTCAGGTAAGTGGTAAAAACACAAAGATAGATAGATAGATAGATGGATAGGTAAAGGGATAGACAGAGAGATCTAAATAAATAAAGAAATACATAGAAGGATAGAACGATAGACTTATACAGGGAGATATAAGATAGGTAGAAGGCTAGTTGTCTAATAAATATGGCATTTCCACCCCTTTTCTGGTCTGTCCTTCCAGGACTTGGGGTAACGACGGTTGCTCCCATCACGACATCCGTTGCCCACATCTATGGCGAGGTGTTCACCGATTTGGTGACAGGTAAGACCAGAGAGCATTGCCTCAATCCCTGAAACCCACAGCGGGCCATTTATCAGCAGGGAGAGTGATCAGTCCACTCATTGCATTTGGGAGAAATTGAATTCCCAAAAGTCGAGGGATTTGTTTCTGGGAGCGATGGTGTCTTTTCCCCGCAAGTGTCGCTTTCAGCCCTATGGAGGTCTGTCTGTCTATCTATCTGTCCGTCTGTCCGTCCGTCCATCCATCCATCCCTCCATCCCTCCCTCCACCCATCCGTCTATCAATCCATCCATCTCTCCATCCATCCATCCATTCATCCAAATATCTAACTAACTAACTCCTCCATCTATGTCTATCTGTCTATCCCTCTGTCTATACATCCATCTGTCTATTCCTCCATCTCTGTGTCTATCGCTCTACCTATCCTACTATCTGCTTGTCTTTCTGTCTGTCTGTCCATCCATCCCACCATCTGTCTATCTGGCTATCTATCTATCTATCTATCTATCTATCTATCTATCTATCTATCTTTTTATCCCTCTATCCATCCATCTGTCCATCCATCCATCCATCCATCTATCCATCCATCCATCCAGCCCATCATCCATCTGTCTGTCTGTCTGTCTGTCTGTCTATCTATCTATCTATCTATCTATCTATCTATCTATCTATCTACCTACCTACCTACCTACCTACCTACCTATCTACCTATCTACCTATCTATCTATCTATCTATCTATCTATCCCTCTATCCATCCATCCATCCATCCATCCATCCATCCAGCCAGCCCATCATCCATCCGTCTGTCTGTCTGTCTGTCTGTCTATCTATCTATCTATCTATCTATCTATCTATCTATCTATCTATCTATCGCTCCCTCCCTCCCACCTTCCCACCCACCCACCTTCCCACCCACCATCTCTCTCTCTCTCTCTCTCTCTCTCTCTCGCTCTCTCTCTCTTTCTTTCCCATCCCTCCTTCCCTCTATCTGTTTGTCTGTCTGTCTATCTATCTATCTTTGGGAGGAGCCTGAAAATGTGGCTATTCCAGTGTGCCTTCCCTGAATAAAGGAAACAATCTCTTGCAAATACTCTGAGAAGCACTTTAATTACCCGTTGGATTTAAGACCCTCCAAATAGAGACATCCTCTGTTCATGTCCAGCATTTATTTTTAAAGTTTTAACTATTACATCTGGCCCAGCCATAGGTTTTTAAATCCCTGTGTGTTATTGTCTACTTGTGAGTTATATTAATTGTATTGTTTATTTTGTTTATTGCTTGTTGTTTTTGATGTGTTGTTGGCTTTGGCCTCATGTAAGCCGCTCCGAGTCCCTTGGGGAGATGGTGGCGGGGTATAAATAAAGTTGTTGTTATTATTATTATTATTATTATTATTATTATTATTATTATTATTATTATCTATCCCTCTATCTATCCACCCCTCCCTCCCTCCATCTATCTGGCTATCTATCTATCTATCCCTCCATCTATCTATCTATCTGGCTATCAATCAATCAGCCATCTCTATCTATCTATCTATCTATCTATCTATCTATCTATCCATCCATCTATCCCTCCATCTATCTGTCTGTCTGTCTATCTATCTATGCCATCCATCCATCTCTCATCATCTCTCTCTCTCTCTCTCTATCTCTATCTCTCTCTCTCATATTTGGGGGAGCGCTCCTGACTGGAGAAAGTGTGCCTTTGCAGCCACCGAAGGAGGAGAGCCACCAACGCCGGAGACGGAGGCCATGCTGACCCCAGCTCTTCTCCTCCTGGAAAAACGGAGTAAGTTTGATTTGCTTTTTGATTGCAACATGGAACTGGAAGGGATCGATTGGTGCCTTTTTACTAGAAGATGGGACTGGACTGGATGGTTCTTGAAATCTCTTCCAACTCTAGGATTCTATAGTTATTATTATTATTATTATTATTATTCAGAGTCTGGCTGGCCATCTGTAAGGAGGGATCAGATAGTGCCTTTTTACTAGAAGATCAGATTGGACTGGATGGCTCTTGGGATCTCTTCCAACTCTAGGATTCTATAGTTCTATTATTATTATTATTATTATTATTATCAATCAGAGTTTGGCTGGCCATCTGTCGGGAGGGATCGAATTGGGGGCCCCTTCTGAGCGCCCTCTCCCCGTCTTCCCAGCAGGTGGGGGCATCCGTCTGGCCAACGGCAACAGCAGCTGCCAGGGCCGGGTGGAGGTCCTCTTTGGGGGCGACTGGGGCACCGTCTGCGACGACGACTGGGACTTCGCCAACGCCCAGGTGGTCTGCCGGCAGGTGGGCTGCGGCTCGGCCGTGGTGGCCACCCTGCTGGGCTACTTCGGCTACGGGGTGGGGCCCATCCTGCTGGACAACGTGGACTGCGGCGGGGCAGAGCTGGACCTGGCCGACTGCTTCCACCTGGGATGGGGCCAGCACAACTGCGGGCACCACGAGGACGCCGGGGTCATCTGCCGAGGTGCGCCAGGTGCCCATCATATTATAGCACCATATATGACACCACTCTCATGCTCACCCTTATGGGCGAAATGGGTGCGCATTAGATATAGGCGTCATAGTAGGGAGGCCAGGAAGACACAGTTCCACCATGTCTCCTAGACCATCAGTTGGGAGCCCTTCCCAATGGGGAAAGTTTCATTTCCTAAATATTTTTGGCTGGACTACGATTCCCAGAATCCACCCAACACATGCACAGGCCAAACCAGCCTGCATCACCACTTAGTTAAAAACAAGACCCCGTCATTGCGACATTATTATTATTATTATCAAGCAGAGTTTGGCTGGCCATCTGTCGGGTTACAGAGAACATACAGAGAACCATATTAAAGGGACATCGGATCTGGACTGCAACTTCCAGCATGGCTACTGGGTATGAGGATACTGGGAATTGTCGCCCACAGGACAATATATATATATGGCATGTGCAATCCATGCTTCTAAATGGTTCTAAAGTACTTACAAAACTAAAATTCTGGTGATGAAAACTAGGGGGCACTGGTGCTTTGCTTCTACAGTGTTGCTAAAGTTCTGGTGGTGAAAATTTCAGAACTCTGACACAACTTTCAAAATTTCATTATAAATGGCAGTTCCTAATTAGTTCTGTCATAAAAATCACCAACAATGAAATAATAATAAAATTTTGAAAGTTTTGTTAGAGTTCTGAAATTTTCACCACCAGAAATTTAGCAACACTATGCATGCCTTGGATTATATATAAAAAATACTATTATAATATATCTATATAAATAAATATAAATATAAATAATAGCATATAGTATAATATAATACTATTGATATATGACATAATTTAATAATATAACAACATATCTATATAACTAAAAATGTAATGTTCGTTTGTGGGATTAACATAACTCAAAAACCACTGGACAAATTGACACCAAATTTGGACACAAGACACCTAACAGACCGAAGAGCGACCATCACTCACAAAAACACTGAAAAAAAACAGAGGAAGAGACTTAAAAAGCCAAAAAATTAAAAGAAAAATACTTTACAATGCATGCACAAAACCACATATATACACAAATATACACACACACATCTATATACATATATACACACACAAAACACATATACACCGACTGGGCCATAGCAACACGTGGCAGGGGATGGCTATATTATATAATATATATATATGTATTCACGCACAGACACATATACATGCATGCCTTGGAGATATATACACACACACACACACACATATATATATATATCTCCAAGGCATGCATGTATATGTGTGTGTGTATACAGTAAAGACAGTAAAGACAAATAATATACATCATATATATATATATATACACACACACACACACACACACACATATATATATGGCACGTGCAATCCATGCTTCTAAATGGTTCTAAAGCACTAACAAAACTAAAATTCTGGTGGTGAAAACTAGAGGGCGCTGGTGCTTTGCTTCTACAGTGTTGCTAAGGTTCTGGTGGTGAAAATTCCAGAACTCTAACAAAACTTTCAAAAATACATTATTATTTCATTATTGATGATTTTTATGACCGAACCAATTAGGAACTGCCATTTATCATGAAATTTTGAAAGTTTTGTTAGAGTTCTGAAATTTTCACCACCAGAACTTTAGTTTTGTAAGTGCTTCAGAACCATTATATATAAAATACTATATATATATATATAGAGAGATATATATATATATATATATATTATATGATGTATATTATAATATATTATTATATTATATTTTATTATATTTTATATATATACACACATGCACACACACACAAATATATATATGCATGCATGGCTTGGATTGCATAGGCAAGGGTGTACCCCCCTGTGGTGTTTCCTTTGCTGCCTGTTCCTCTGTTTGGGAGATCTTTTTGCAAAACGTGGCTTGTTGTGGGAACAAGGATTGGGGATTGAGCTTCAGTGGAGACCCCGTTCCCCCTCAGTAATAGCTCTCCCGGGAGTCAATTTCCCTTTGTTTTCTCCCAGGCGCCGGTGAATTGGGGGATCCCTTCTTGGAGGAGAGCTTGCCCACGACGGCCTCCACAACCCTTCGGCCCAAGGATGGTATGCCTGTGAGGCGGTGGAGGGGGAACCTGCCGCGTTTGGGGATCAGTGCTTTGATTGTGCTCTTTGCGCAGGCTTCCTGCGCCTGGTCAACGGGAGCCACCGCTGCGAGGGCCGCGTGGAGCTCTTCCTGCTCTCGCAGTGGGGCACGGTGTGTGACGACGCCTGGGACCTCAAGGACGCCCGGGTGGTGTGCCGGCAACTGGGCTGTGGCCGGGCGCTGTCCGCCTCTGGCGAGGCCCGCTACGGCCAGGGCACCGGCTACATCTTCCTGGACAACCTCAAGTGCAAAGGGGATGAGGCCTCCCTCTTGCGCTGCTCCCACATCCGCTGGAACGTACACAACTGCGACCATTCGGAAGACGCGGGCGCCCGCTGCCACCTCCTATGATGCGTTGGCCGGTGAGTTATAAGCAATAATCTAGAACCCATCTATCTGCTTTCCCCCCATTGCCTGGCCCTTTCCTGAAAATGCTTCTTTAGATGCACCTAGAACTCTTTGCTTTCCCTGTTGCCTTGCCCTTTCTTTGAACAGCTTCTTTAGATGCACCTAGAACCCTTCTGACTGCTTTCCCCATTGCTTGACCCTTTCCTGAAAAGGCTTCTTTGGATGCACCTAGAACTATTCTGATTTTCCCATTGCCTTGCCCTTTCAGAAGTTCTTTAAACTCATCAAGAATCTTTAGAATCACCTAGAAGCCTTCTGTCTGCTTGCCCTGTTGACTGACCCTTTCTTGAAAGTGCTTCTTTAGAAGCACCTAGAACCCTTTGGTCAGCTTGCCCTGTTGCCTGGCCTTTCACTGAAAATGCTTCTTTAAATGTACCTAGAACTCCTCTGCTTTCCCTGTTGCCTTGCACTTTAATTTAAGAGCTGCTTTAGAAGCACCTAGAATCCTTCTGTCTGCTTTCCCCATTTCCTGACCCTTCCCTGAAAATGTTTCCTTAGATGAACCTAGAACTCCTCTGCTTTCCCTGTTACCTTGCCCTTTCCTTTAAAAGCTTCCTTAAAAGCACCTAGAACCTGCCTGTCTGCTTTCCCTGTTGTTTGGCCCTTCCCTGAAAATGCTTCTTTAGATGAACCTAGAACTCTTCTATCTGCTTTCCATATTGCCTGGCCCTTTCAACCCTTTTTGGAAGCATCTAGAGCCTTTAGGAGTTCCTAGAATCCTTCTGTCTGCTTTCCCCTTAACCTGACCCTTTTGACACCTCTTTGGAAGCATCTAGAGCCTTTAGAGGTACCTAGAACTCTTCTGTCTGCTTTCCCAGTTGCCTGGCCCTTTTGACACCTCTTTGGAAGCATTTAGAGCCTTTAGATGTACCTAGAACTCTTCTGTCTGCTTTCCACATTGCCTGGCCCTTTCAACCCCTTTTTGGAAGCATCTAGAGCCTTTAGGAGTACCTAGAACCCTTTCTGTCTGCTTTTCCCTTAGCCTGACCCTTTTTACACCTCTTTGGAAGCATCTAGAGCCTTTAGACGTACCTACAACTCTTCTGTCTGCTTTCCACATTGCCTGGCCCTTTCAACCCCTTTTTGGAAGCATCTAGAGATGTTAGGAGTACCTAGAACCCTTTCTGTCTGCTTTCCCAGATGCCTGGCCCTTTTGACACCTCTTTGGAAGCATCTAGAGCCTTTAGACATACCTAGAACCTTTCTGTCTGCATTTCCCGTTGCTTGGCCCTTTCCTAAAATGCACAGCTGGAGTTTAAAGTGTTTGCAGATTGAAAAAAGTGTGGTTTGGAGGAATATTGTAGGGATGGGGAAAGAACTGGTATGTGGGGCAGGAGCCCCATTTCTCCACCTGAAAGAGAAAGGATTGGCCCTGATTGGGATTGGTTCCCCTCCGCCCCCGGCATCAAGGAACCTTCATTTGGTTGGACTCTTTTTGTGCTGCCAGCCTTTCCAGAAGTGGCAAGGCGCGGTGCCAGAGGAATAACGGAAGGCAGGCGCACTTCCCGTGCATAATTCATACGGGCCGCGGTGTTCCTGGGCGCAGGGTTTATTTTTAAACACAGGCAGCGACAACAACGATCCCTGCCGGATGGGCTGCCAGGCTTTGGCACGCAAATTGCAGAATCACAGCCTTGGAAAGGCACCCCAAAGGCCATCCAGTCCAACCCTCTTCTTTCTGCCAGGCAGGGACACACAATGCAAGCTTCCCCGACAGATGGCCATCCAGCCTCTGCTTTAAAGCCCACTGAGGAGGAGATTCCTCCAGATTCCCAGGCAACAACGTATAGTCCACTGCCAAACAGCCCTTCCCATCTGGAAGTTCTTCTCAACCTTTTTAATGCCGAAGAAGAGGAGGGCGAGGAAGGAAAAGAGGAGGAAGGAAAAGAGAAAGAGGAAGTGAATAGGAGGAGCAAAAGGAGGAAGAAAAGGAGGGGGAAAGAAAAGGGGAAGAATGAGGAGGAGAAGAGGGGGAAAGAAAAGAGGAAGGAGAAGAAGAGGAAGGAAAAGAGGAAGGAGAAGAGCAAGAGGGGATGAATAGGAAGAGCAAAAGGAGGAGCAAGAAGAGGAAGGAAAATAGGAGGAAGGAAAAGAGGAAGGAGGAAGAAGAGAAGGGGAAGGAAAAGAGGAAGAAGGAGGAGAACAAGAGGGGATGAATAGGAAGACCAAAGGGAGGAGGAAGAAGATGAAGGAAAAGAGGGAAGAGAAGAGGAATAAGGAAGAGAGAAAGAGGAAGTGAATAGGAGGAGGAAGTGCAGAAGAAGTGGAGGAGCGGAAGATGAGATGAAGAGAAAGAAAAAGGGGAAGGAGGAGGAGAAGAAAAGGAGGAAGGAAAAGAGGAAGAAGGAGGAAAGCAAGAGGGGTGAATAGAAGGAAGAGGTTCAGAAGAAGAGGAGGAGTGGAAGAAGAGGAGGAAAGGAAAGAGGAAGAATGAGAAGGAGGAGGAAGAAAAAGGGGAAGAAGGATGAGAAAAGGAGGAAGGAAAAGGGGAAGGAGGAAGAGAGCAAGAGAGTGAATAGGAGTAAAAGGAGGAAGAAGAGGAGGAAGGAAAAGTGGAAGAAGTAGAAGAAGGGAAGGAAAAGAGGAAGGAGGAGGAGAGCAAGAGGGGGTGAATAGAAGGAGCAACAAAGAAGAGGAGGAAGGAAAAGAAGGAGAAGAAGAGGAAGGAGAACAGGAAGAGATGCAGAAGAGAAGGAGGAGAGGAAGAAAAGGAAAGAGGAGGAGAAGAAGAAGGAAAAGAGGAAGGAGGTGAACAAGAGGGATGAATAGGAGGAAGGGATTCAGAAAAGGAGAGGAAGAGGAGGAAAGAAAAGAGAAAGGAGGAGAAGATGAAGGAAAATAGGAAGAAAGTAGAGCAACAGGGGATGAATAGGAGGAAGAGGTGCAGAAGAGGAGGAGGAGAGGAGGAAGGAAAAGAGGAGGAGAGCAAGAGGGGATGAATAGGAGGAGCAAGAGGAGGAAGGAAAAGAGGAAGGGGGAAAAGAAGAAGAGGAGAACAGGAAGAAGGAGAAGAGCAAGGTTGGGTGAATAGGAGGAAGAGATTCAGACAATGGGGATGAGTGGAAGAGGAGGAAAGAAAAGAGGAGGAGAGCAAGAGGAGGTAAATAGGAGGAGCAAGAGGAAGAAGAGGAGGAAGGAAAAGAGGGAGGAGTAGGGAAAGAGGTGCAGAAGAAGAGGAGGAGGAGTGGAAGAAGAGGAGGAAAGAAAAAGAGGAAGGAGGAGAAGAAGAAGAGGAAGGAAAAGAAGTAGGAGGAGAGCTGGGGTAAATAGGAGGAAGAGATTCAGAAGAGGAGGAGGAGTGGAAGAAAAGGAGGAAAGAAAAGAGGAAGGAGTAGTAGAAGAAGTGCAGAAGAAGAGGAGGAGGAGTGGAAGAAGAGGAGGAAAGAAAAGAGGAAGGAGGAGAAGAAGAAGAAAAAGAGGAAGTAGGAGGAGAGCTGGGGTAAATAGCAGGAAGAGGTTCAGAAGAGGAGGAGGAGTGGAAGAAGAGGAAGGAAAAGAGGAGAGGGAAAAGAAGAAGAGAAGGAGAACAGGAAGAAGGAGAAGAGCAAGGGTGGGTGAATAGAAGGAAGAGATTTAGAAGAGAAGGATGAGAAGAGGAAGAAGAGGAGGAAAGAAAAGAGGAGGGGAAAAGAAGAAGAAGGAGAGGAGAAGAAGAGAAGGAGAAAGGTAGAGAGGAAGAAGCGACCAAAGAGAGGAAGTTCATGAAGTTCTCAAGAACTTTTCATTCCCAACGAGCTGTGTCAAACCTGATGGAGGAAAACTCTCTCTTCTCTTCTCTTCTCTTCTCTTCTCTTCTCTTCCCTTCTCTTCTTTCTTTTTCCAGACTGAAAGTGTCGGCCGCGAGTGGCGGGGCTTCCTCGGAGCGTGTCCAAAGCCATCTGGGTGCTGTAGTGCCTTGGGACATCAGTGTTGCCTTGACCACGGATGTATACACGTGTGTATATGTTTGCTGGTACCACACCAGTCCAGAAGAAGAGCCGAGTCCCCATTCATCCTCTGCCGTCCCGCTTTTCGGCTGTCCTGGGAATGCTGGGCTTTGTAGTCCCTTTTCCCCAGCAGATCGAAGGAGAATCCGCCCTATCAATGCAATCAGATTCGGCCCACATTCAACATAGTTGCAGGACTGCAGCTCCCAGCAGCCTGAGGGATGCTGGGAGTTGTAGTCCAACAACAGAGCACTGTTTTGGGAATTCTGGGAGTTGTAGTCTCCCCACGTCTCGGTCCAAAACATCCAAGGAGATGGGATTTCAATGAATTTCAGGGGGCATCTGTGTTTTCAAATTAGCATGTGCATCAACATCCATGTAAATATATGTAATTTGCGGGCGGGGGAGGGTTCTCATGTATGTGTGTTGATATGATTTGTTTGTCCATATTCCACATCATTCTTGTTATTTTTATTGGCCATATAATATTTTTTTGGTTTGAATAAAGAAAACCAATTTAAATACATGCTATGAATGGACTGTCTTGGGGGGGTCTTAGCAAACTATACATCCCAGGATGATTCCTGGGATGTATAGTTTTGGTTATAAAAGCAAAAGGGTAATTTCGTTCACTGGACTACATTTGGCATAAATACCCGATACACCACATTTGGTGGGCTTGGGATTGATTTTGTGAATTGGGAGTTGTAGTTGCTGGGATTTATAGTTCACCTACAATCAAGGAGCATTCTGAACCCACCAACTATGGAATGTGACCAAACTTGGTATGCAGAACTCCCATGTCCAACAGAAAAGACTAGAAGAGTTTGGTGGGCATTGACCTTGAGTTTGGGAGTTGTAGTTCACCTACATCCAGAGAGCACTGTGGACTCAGGCAATGATGGATCTGGACCAAACTTGGCACAGATACTCAGTATGCCCAAATGTGAACAATGGTGGAGTTTGGGGAAAATAGACCTTGACGTTTGGGAGTTGTACTTGCTGGGATTTATAGTTCACCTACAATCAAAGAGCCTTCTGAATTCCACCAACTATTGAATTTGATACTTGGGAGTTCTGCATACTTGGTATGCAGAACTCCCACGACCAACAGAAAAGACTAGAAGAGTTTGGTGGGCATTGACCTTGAGTTTGGGAGTTGTAGTTCACCTCCATCCAGAGATCACCATGGACTCCAACAATGATGGATCTGGACCAAACTTGGCACGGATACTCAATATGCCCAAGTGTGAACACTGGTGGAGTTTGGAGGAAATAGACCTTGACGTTTGAGAGTTGTACTTGCTGGGATTTACAGTTCACTTACAATCAAAGAGCCTTCTGAACCCCATCAACGATGAAATTTTACCAAACTTCGCATGCAGAGCTCCCATGACCAACAGAAAAGACTGAAAGGGTTTGGTAGCCATTGACCTTGAGTTTGGGAGTTGTGGTTCACCTACATCCCAATAGCACTGTGGACTCCAACAATGATGGATCTGGACCAAACTTGGCACGGATACTCAGTATGCCCAAATGTGAACACTGGTGGAGTTTGAGGGAAATAGACATTGACGTTTGGGAGTTGTACTTGCTGGGATTTATAGTTCACCTACAATCAAAGTGCATTCCGGACCCCACCGATGATAGAATTGGGCTAAACTTCCCACACAGCACCCTCAAGACCAACATCCACTCTTCTGTGTGCCGAGGAGGGAGTCTCTCATCCAGCATCAGCCATTGGGTTTGAGCCTGCCACTTTTGGACTCTTGCTTGCTGAGGTGTTCCTGCGAATATCTCTGTAGATTTTAAGAAGCTGTTTTTTGATTTAAGGCATTGGCTTGATGGCTGATATCCGAACAGGGGATGGGCCAGAGATGTCAATGCCTTGTTTTTCCCCCTTTCCTTCTTTCTTGCTTTCCTCTATTTGGTGGGAAATATCATACACTTTACTTTGTAATACTTTGTAATATGGAGTTGCAGTTTTCCATAATATCCACATGATGGCAGCAGAGAGTCGCCCTCCATGGCTGAAGGGTGCACTTCCTTGCCTGGCCACTTGAGGGCAGCAAAGGATTAGAGATCAGAATCTCAGGGCAAGTGCAAATATTCCTGTGTCCACAAGAGGGCGGCAAAGGGAATGGCCTTCACTGCCTTCTCATTGAGATCAATGAGCCATGGCTCTGTGTCTTTTGTATGTTTGTTTGTTTGTTCTGTCAAAAAATGTAATACAACTGTTCAGTTGCCTGACACGATAAATAAATATTGAGCCATGGCCATTTAAAATAATAATAATAATAATAATAATAATAATAACCAAACCTACCAGAATTGGGAGAATTATTGTATTATTATTATTATTATTATTATTGTGTCAGTAAAATAATAATAATGATAATGATAATAATTACCAAACATACCAGAATTGGAAGAATTATTGTATTATTATTATTATTGTGTCAGTAAATTAATAATAATAATAATACAATAATTATTATGTCAGTAAAATAATAATAATAATAATAATAATAATAATTACCAAACCTACCAGAATGAGAATTATTGTATTATTATTATTATTATTGTTGTTGTTGTTATTATGTCAGTAAAATAATAATAATAATACAATAATGATTGATTTTACTGACACAATTATTGTATTATTATTATTATTATTATTTTACTGACACAATAATAATAATAATAATAATAATGATAACCAAACCTACCAGAATGGGGAGAATTATTGTATTATTATTATTATTATTGTGTCAGTAAAATAATAATAATAATAATAATAATAATAACCAACCCTTCCAGAATTGGGAGAATTATTGTATTATTATTATTATTATTATTATGTCAGTAAAATAATAATAATAATATTAATAATAACCAAACCTACCAGAATTGGGAGAATTATTGTATTATTATTATTATTATGTCAGTAAAATAATAATAATAATAATATTAATACAATAATTGTGTCAGTAAAATAATATTAATAATAACCAAACCTACCAGAATTGGGATAATTATTGTATTATTATTATTATTATTGTGTCAGTAAAATAATAATAATGATAATGATAATGATAATAATTACCAAACCTACCAGAATTGGGGGAATTATTGTATTATTATTATTATTGTGCCAGTAAAATAATAATAATAATGATGATGATGATAATGATAATGATAACCAAACCTACCAGAATTGGGAGAATTATTGTATTATTATTATTGTGTCGGTAAAATAATAATAATAATAATAATAATAATACAATAATTATTGTGTCAGTATAATAATAATAATAATAATGATAATGATAACCAAACCAACCAGAATTGGGAGAATTATTGTATTATTATTATTATTATTATTATTATGTCAGTAAAATAATAATAATGATAATGATAACCAAACCAACCGGAATTGGGAGAATTATTGAATTATTATTATTATTATTATTATTATTATTATGTCAGTAAAATAATAATAATAATACAATAATTATTGTGTCAGTAAAATAATAATAATAATAATAATAATAATAATAACCAAACCTACCAGAATTGGGAGAATTATTGTATTATTATTACTATTATTATTATGTCAGTAAAATAATAATAATAATAATAATAATAATAACAACAACAATAATAATAATTACCAAACCTACCAGAATGGGGAGAATTATTGTATTATTATTACTATTATTATTATGTCAGTAAAATAATAATAATAACAATAATAATAATAATAATGTCAGTAAAATAATAATAATAATAATAATAATAATACAATAATTCTCCCCAACTGGTAGGTTTGGTTTTGCAATTTGTTTTTTGCAGGAGGCTCACATCAGAAGGATCGGTTGATGGCCTGATCGATTGATGGCAAAGCCTCTCTGAAGCGGAAGACGTCTTTTTCCGCACCCGAAGCCAAGCCGATGGCTATTTTGAGGCTGGATTTATGGGCAGAAGAGACGGGAGGAGAGCCTTAAGGCAGACCAGAGAGGGAGATGAAGCTGAGGATGGGAAACTTCCAAAGCCAGGCTTGGCCTTTCGAGAACATTCCCACACATCTTCATGGAGTCCGCTTGGGATTTTACATGTTTCCTCCAGCACAGGCATCCCAGTGTTCCTTACTCTCTCCATTGGTGTGGAATTTTTATTACCACTGCCTCTCCCATAACTCTTTCCTGTTCATTTCTATGGCACACGAGCTTTAATGGGGAGATAATGTCATCCTAGATTTTATGTGTTTCCTCCACCACTGGCATCTCAGTGCTTCCGACTCTCTCCATTGGTGTGGAATTTGCATGATCCCCACCCACTGCCTCTCCCTTAACCCTTTCCTACTCTTTTCTATGTCACACAGGCTTTAATACGGGGATAATTTCATCCTAGATTTTACGTATTTCCTCCAGCACAGGCATCTCAGTGTTCCTTACTGCCTCCATTGGTGTGGAATTTACATGACCCAGCCCACTGCCTCTCCCTCTACCCTTTCCTATTCTTTTCTATGGCATACAGGCTTTAATAGGGAGATAGTTTCATCCTAGATTTTACGTGTTTCCTCCACCACAGGCACCCCAGGTTTCCTTACTCTCTCCATTGGTGTGCAATTTACATTAACCCCCCCCTTTCTCTCCCTCAACCCCTTCCTATTCATTTCTATGACACACAGGCTTTAATACAGGGATAATTTCCTTCTAGTTTCTATGTGTTTCCTCCACCACAGGCACCCCAGTGTTCCTTACTCTCTCCATTGGTGTGGAATTTTTATTACCCCGCCCACTGCCTCTCCCTCAACCCTTTCCTATTCTATACTATGACACACAGGCTTTCATACGGGGATAATTTCATCCTAGGTTTTACCTATTTCCTCCAGCACAGGCATCCCAGTGTTCCTTACTGTCTCCATTGGTGTGGAATTTGCATGACACCCCCCCCCTCTTTCTCTCCCTCAACTCCTTCCTATTTTTTCCTATGGCACACAGGCTTTAATATGGGGATAATTTCCTCTTAGATTCTACGTGTTTCCTCCACCACAGGCACCCCAGTGTTTCCGACTCTCTCCATTGGTGTGAAATTTGCATTACTTCTTTCCTATTCTTTTCTATTATCATTGGAAGAGAGCCCCCCCCCCCCCGAAAGTGCATCTACTGCCATTCCCTTCTACCAGGTAGAAAGACACAATCCGATCCCTCCCAACAGATGGCCAGGATGGAAACCTCTAGAGAAGGAGACTCTGGGCAACATCCTTCTCTATAGGAAAGCTCTTGACCATCAGCACATCCTTCCTAAGCGTTTCCCTGCCTCTTTATAGTCCTTTCTTGTCGTTCTCTCTTTCTCTCTTTCTCGTTCCCTTCTTCCCTAATTGCCAAGAGACCCTCCCCAGTCTCATTTCCTCTGCCTGCTCTCCTTTCTTCCCTTCCTTTTTCCCTTTTGCGATGCCTTGTCTCTCCAGAGAGAAAGGATGCCAGGATTCAGGAGGCACATGGCGGTTGCTAGGCAACCAAGGCAGATGCCCTCCGTGCTGGACCGCTCGCCCATTGGCTGGAGAGGCGGAGGTGGAGGCGGGCCGTTCCCGGTCGCCTAGGAGACGTCGGCCTGGGTTTAGAGGATGCCTTCTGGGAGAAATGAATGGGCACCAGGAGAACTCCTATTCTTCTTATTCCCTGTTCTGGGAGTCATAGTTCCTTATCCATGGGGATTGTAGTTCTCTATTCATAAGGAACAGTGGGAGTTGTAGTTCCCTATTCTGGGAGTTGTGGGTGACGCCTGGCTCGAGAGCAGTACGTGTGAAAAAGATCTTGGAGTCCTCGTGGACAACAAGTTAAACATGAGCCAACAATGTGATGTGGCAGCAAAAAAAGCCAATGGGATTTTGGCCTGCATCAAGAGGAGCCTAGTGTCTAGATCTAAGGAAGTCATGCTCCCCATGCTCTATTCTGTTTTGGTTAGACCACACCTGGAATCACATTGTGTCCAATTCTGGGCACCACAATTCAAGAGAGATATTGACAAGCTGGAAAGTGTCCAGAGGAGGGCAACTAAAATGATCAAGGATCTGGAGAACAAGCCCTATGAGGAGCGGCTTAAGGAGCTGGGCATGTTTAGCCTGAAGAAGAGAAGGCTGAGAGGAGGCATGATAGCCATGGATAAATACATGAGAGGAAGTCATAGGGAGGAAGGAGAAAGGTTGTTTTCTGCTTCCTTGGAGACTAGGACGCAATGGAACAATGGCTTCAAACTACAAGAAAGGAGATTCCACCTGAACATTACAAAGAACTTCCTGACTGTGAGAGCCGTTCAGCAGTGGAACTCTCTGCCCCGGAGTGTGGTGGAGGCGCCTTCTTTGGAAGCTTTTAAGCAGAGGCTGGATGGCCATCTGTCAGGGGTGGTTTGAATGCAATATTCCTGCTTCTTGGCAGAATGGGGTTGGACTAGATGTCCCATGAGGTCTCTTCCAACTCTAGGATTCTATGATTCTATGTGGTTCCCTATTCATAGAAAATAGTGGGATTTGTAGTTCCCTATTCTGGGAGTTGCGGTTCACTCTTCATACAGAATAGTGGGAGTTATAGGTCCCTGTTCTGGAAGTTGTGGTTCCCCCTTCATAGAGAATAGTGGGAGTTGTAGTTCCCTATTCATTGAGAATAGTGGGATTTATAGTTCCCTGTTCTGGGAGTCATAGTTCACACTTCATATAGAATAGTGGGAGTTGTAGTTCCCTGTTCTGGGAGTTGTGGTTCTCCCTTCATAGAGAATAGTGGGATTTGTAGTTCCGTGTTCTGGGAGTTGTGGTTCACTCTTCATACAGAATAGTGGGAGCTGTAGTTCCTATTCTGGGAGTTGTGGTTCCCCCATAAAGAATAGTGAGAGTTATAATTCCCTATTCTGGGATTCGTGGTTCACTCTTCATACAGAGTGAACCACTTCATAGTGGGAGTTGTAGTTCCCTATTCTGGGAGTCATGGTTCCCCCTTCATAGGGGATAGTGGAATTTGTAGTTCCCTGTTCTGGGAGTTGTGGTTCACTCTTCATACAGAATAGTGGGAGTTGTAGTTCCCTGTTCTGGGATTCGTGGTTTACTCTTCATACAGAATAGTGGGAGTTGTAGTTCCCTATTCATTGAGAATAGTGGGAGTTGTAGTTCCCTGTTCTGGGAGTCGTGGTTCCCCCTTCATAGGGAGTAGTGGGAGTTGTAGTTCCCTATTCGGGGAGTCGTGATTCGCTCCTCATAGGGAATAGTGGGAGTTGTAGTTCCCTTTTCTGGGAGTTGTGGTTCCCTATTCATAGAAAATAGTGAGATTTGTAGTTCCCTAGTCTGGGAGTCGTGGTTCACTCTTCTTACAGAATAGTGGGAGTTGTAGTTCCCTATTCAGGGAGTCATGGTTCCCCCTTCATAGAGAACAGTGGGAGTTGTAGTTCCCTGTTCTGGGAGTAGTGATTCGCTCTTCATAGAGAATAGTGGGATTTATAGTTCCCTATTCAGGGAGTCAGGGTTCCCCCTTCACAGAGAATAGTGGGATTTATAGTTCCCTTTTCTGGGAGTCGTGATTCGCTCCTCATAGGGAATAGTGGAATTTGTAGTTCCATATTCTGGGAGTCGTGGTTCCCCCTTCATAGGGAATAGTGGAATTTGTAGTTCCGTGTTCTGGGAGTTGTGGTTCACTCTTCATATAGAATAGTGGGAGTTGTAGTTCCCTATTCTGGAAGTTGTGGTTCCCTATTCATCGAGAATAGTGGGATTTTTAGTTCCCTATTCTGGGAGTCATGGTTCCCCCTTCATAGAGAATAGTGGGAGTTGTAGTTCCCTATTCTGGGAGTCATAGTACCCCCTTCATAGGTAATAGTGGGAGTTGTAGTTCCCTGTTCTGGGAGTCATGATTTGCTCCTCATAGGGAATAGTGGGAGTTGTAGTTCCCTATTCTGGGAGTTGTGGTTCCCCTTCATAGGGAATAGTGGGAGTTGTAGTTCCATAGCTGAATAATGGTGGCTGCTGAGGCGACTTCAGGGCTCATCTTTCAGGGCCTTCCCTTTGATCTTGCCCCTCTCCATCCTTCCTAGCGTGTGCAGAGCCGAAGCCAAGCGGCCGCCTCGCCGGCTATTTTCGGGAACTGCAAAGTCACTCGTGTGCCGTCAGCTCCCCGGTTTGGGTTTCAGAGGCAGGCCCTCTTTGGCCCTCGGCCTCCGCTTCTCAGAAGCCGAAAATGGATTTTGGATCTGGACCAAATTTGGTATGCATACTCAATATGCCCGCGTTTGAATCCTGGTGGGTTTGGAGGTAATGGGATGTATAGTTCACCTGCAACGCTGAGCTGCTGAACTTGTTGACCTGAAGGTTGGCAGTTCAAATCCGGGGAGCGGGGTGAGCTCCCCCTGTTAGCCCCAGCTCCTGCCAAACATGCAAATGTGAGCATATTAAATAGGTACCACCATGCAGCCATGCCATCAATCAAGACCTGGCGGGTCTATTGGCAATAGGCTGTAAGTAGCCTCTAGACGCCGGAGATGGAAAGGGAAACCTTTACCTTTGGTTGTGTGTTGCATGTCATTGTTCACTGTGTAAAAGGCATGGAATGTTTGCCTATAGATGTGTATACCGTACACGGTGCTCCATACAATCATGCCAGCCACACGACCTAAGAGGGGTCTGTGAAAATGTAGGCTTGGAAATGGAAATGAGTACCAACCCCCAGAGCCGGAGATGACCTTTCATCCTTTGCCGGAGATGAAAGGGGAAGCCTTTGCCTTTGCCGGAGATGAAAGGGGAAGCCTTTGCCGGAGATGAAAGGGGAAGCCTTTGCCAGAAATGAAAGGGGAAGCCTTTGCCTTTGCCAGAGATGTAAGGGGAAGCCTTTGCTTTTTCCAAAGATGAAAGGGGAAACCTTTGCTTTTGCCAAAGATGAAAGGGGAAGCCTTTGCCAGAAATGAAAGGGGAAGCCTTTGCCTTTGCTGGAAATGAAAGGGGAAGCCTTTGTCTTTGCCGGAGATGAAAGGGGAAGCCTTTGCATTTGCCGGAAATGAAAGGGGAAGCCTTTACCAGAAATGAAAGGGGAAACCTTTGCTTTTGCCAAAGATGAAAGGGGAAGCCTTTGCTTTTGCCAAAGATGAAAGGGGAAGCCTTTGCCAGAAATGAAAGGGGAAGCCTTTGCCTTTGCTGGAGATGAAAGGGGAAGCCTTTGCCAGAAATGAAAGGGGAAGCCTTTGCCTCTGCCGGAGATGAAAGGGGAAGCCTTTGCCAGAAATGAAAGGGGAAGCCTTTGCCTTTGCCAGAGATGAAAGGGGAAGCTTTTGCTTTTGCCAAAGATGAAAGGGGAAACCTTTGCTTTTGCCAAAGATGAAAGGGGAAACCTTTACTTTTGCCAAAGATGAAAGGGGAAGCCTTTGCTTTTGCCAGAGATGAAAGGGGAAGCCTTTGCCAGAAATGAAAGGGGAAGCCTTTGCCTTTGCCAGAGATGAAAGGGGAAGCCTTTGCTTTTGCCAAAGATGAAAGGGGAAGCCTTTGCCTTTGCTGGAAATGAAAGGGGAAGCCTTTGTCTTTGCCAGAGATGAAAGGGGAAGCCTTTGCCTTTGCCGGAGATGAAAGGGGAAGCCTTTGCCAGAAATGAAAGGGGAAGCCTTTGCTTTTTCCAAAGATGAAAGGGGAAACCCTTGCCAGAAATGAAAGGGGAAGCCTTTGCCTTTGCCAGAGATGAAAGGGGAAGCCTTTACTTTTGCCAAAGATGAAAGGGGAAACCTTTGCTTTTGCCAAAGATGAAAGGGGAAGCCTTTGCCTTTGCTGGAAATGAAAGGGGAAGCCTTTGTCTTTGCCAGAGATGAAAGGGGAAGCCTTTGCCTTTGCCGGAGATGAAAGGGGAAGCCTTTGCCAGAAATGAAAGGGGAAGCCTTTGCTTTTTCCAAAGATGAAAGGGGAAACCCTTGCCAGAAATGAAAGGGGAAGCCTTTGCCTTTGCCAGAGATGAAAGGGGAAGCCTTTGCTTTTGCCAAAGATGAAAGGGGAAACCTTTGCTTTTGCCAAAGATGAAAGGGGAAGCCTTTGCCAGAAATGAAAGGGGAAGCCTTTGCCTTTGCTGGAAATGAATGGGGAAGCCTTTGTCTTTGCCAGAGATGAAAGGGGAAGCCTTTGCCTTTGCCGGAGATGAAAGGGGAAGCCTTTGCCAGAAATGAAAGGGGAAGCCTTTGCTTTTTCCAAAGATGAAAGGGGAAACCCTTGCCAGAAATGAAAGGGGAAGCCTTTGCCTTTGCCGGAGATGAAAGGGGAAGCCTTTGCCAGAAATGAAAGGGGAAGCCTTTGCTTTTGCCAAAGATGAAAGGGGAAACCTTTGCTTTTGCCAAAGATGAAAGGGGAAGCCTTTGCCTGAAATGAAAGGGGAAGCCTTTGCCTTTGCTGGAAATGAAAGGGGAAGCCTTTGTCTTTGCCAGAGATGAAAGGGGAAGCCTTTGCCTTTGCCGGAGATGAAAGGGGAAACTTTTGCTTTTACCAAAGATGAAAGGGGAAGCCTTTGCCTTTGTATCTGCGTTTCATTGTTTCAAGGCATTTCATGTTTGCCTGTGTCTGTATATATGCTAGAATCCACCCTGAGTCCGCTCAGGGAGGCAAGACAGAATATAAATAAAGTGGTGTTGTTGTTGTTGTTGTTGTATTATTATTATTATCATCATCATCATTATTATTATAAGCTACTAGTAAAGGTAAAGGTTTCCCCTTGATATTAAGTCCAATTGTGTCCGACTCTAGGGGTCTGTGGTCATCTCCATCCCTAAGCCAAGGAGCCAGCATTGTCCCTAGACACCTCCAAGGTCATGTGGCCAGCATGACTGCACACAGAACACAGTTACTTTCCCACCAGAGCCGTACCTATTGATCTACTCACATTTGCATGTTTCAAAATGCTAGAGTGGCCGGAGCTGGGGCTGACAGCGGGAGTTCACCCTGACCCGCAGATTTGAACTGCCCACCTTCAGGTCAACAAGTTCAGCAGTTCAGAGGTTTAACCCGCTGTGCCTCTACGGCCCCAAAATTGCATTGGCTTTTTGGGCGTATCACGCTGTTCCCCAGATTCGAACTTGCGACCTGTTGGTCAGCAGCTCAGCGGTTTAACCTGCTGTGCCACTGCGGTCCCAAAATCACATTGGCTTTTTGGGCATATTACCCTGCACCCCGGATTCGAACTTGCGACCTTTTGGTCGGCAAATTCAGCAGCTCAGCAGTTTAACCCACTGCGCCACCACAGCCCCAAAATTGCATTGGCTTTTTGGGCATATCACGCCACTCCCCGGATTACAACCTGCAACCTTTTGGTCAGCAGCTCAGAGGTTCAACTCACTGCGCCACCGTGGCACCAAAATTGCATTGGCTTTTTGGGCATATCACACCACTCCCCGGATTCCAACCTACAACCTTTTGGTCAGCAGCTCAGCAGTTTAACCTGCTGCACCACCGCGGCCCCAAAATTGAATTGGCTTTTTGGGCATATCATGCCACTCCCTGGATTCCAACCTGCAACCTTTTGGTCAGCAGCTCAGCAGTTTAACCCGCTGCGCCACCGCGGCCCCAAAATCGCATTGGCTTTTTGGGCATATCACGCTACTCCTCGGATTCCAACCTGCAACCTTTTGGTCAGCAGCAACCTTTTTGGTCAGCAGCTCAGCGGTTTAACCTGCTGCGCCACCCTGGCCCCAAAATTGCATTGACTTTTTGGGCGTATCACGCCACTCCCCGGATTCCAACCTGCAACCTTTTGGTCAGCAGCTCAGCAGTTTAACCCGCTGCACCACCGTGGCGCCAAAATTGCATTGGCTTTTTAGGCATATCACGCCACTCCCTGGATTCCAACCTACAACATTTGGTCAGCAGATCAGCGGTTTAACCCGGGGACTCTACAAGATCTAGATTGGCTTGGAAACACTCCATGGGAAGCTGGACGGTGGAGCCAAGGGTGCGATGCGGCGGCCAAAAATGCCAAAGCGATTCTAGGGAGCGTAGTCGAGGGAAGTTGCTTTGAGTCTCCTTGGGGAGAAAAAAGGCGAGATACAAATAAACATAAATAAAAATGATGATGATGATGGTGGTGGTGGTTAGCCGGCACAAAGGAAAGGGTTCTCCCGGCCTGCCTGACCCTCGTCCAGGTGCCGACTCAGGGCTGAGTCTGCGGCTGAGTCATGCCGCAGTCCCTCCTCTGCAGGAGTCGCCAAGGCGCATGCCTCCTCCTCCGCTAATGGCTCTTGATGGGGCTTCGGTGCTTCCTGAATACGGCTGGCCGTTTCCCGGTCCCATCCATCACTCCCAGGCTTGGCAGGACGGAAGAGAGGGAAGGGAAAGGGGAGTGGAGGAGGAGAGAAGCCCAGGCAGAAGCAGGGACATCCCTTTCTCTCTCATCCATCCATCCATCTATCTATCATCTATTTATTTTCATCTCTCGTTAGCTAACTAGCTAGGTATTATTATTATTATTATTATTATTATTATTATTATTATTCTACATTTATCAGCTATTTTTTTCTGTTTACAATCTATCTATCATCTATTTTCATCTATTTATTCTCAAAGGCTTTCATGACCGGAATCACTGGGTTGTTGTGTGTTTTCCCGACTGCCTGGCCATGTTCCAGAAGCATTCTCTCCTGACGTTTTGCCCACACCTAGGGTATCCTCAGAGGTTGTGAGGTCTGTTGGAAACTAGGCAAGTGAGGTTTTCTATATCCGTGGAATGATGTCCCGGGTGGGAGAAAGAACTCTTGTTTCTTTGAAGCAAATGTGAATGTTTAGCATTGAATGGCCTTGCAGATTCAAAGCCTGGCTGCTTCCTGCCTGGGGAAGTCTGTTGGAAACTAGACAAGTGAGGTTTTCTATATCTGTGGAATGATGTCCAGGGTGGGAGAAAGAACTCTTGTTTCTTTGAGGCAAATGTGAATGTTCAGCATTGAATGGCCTTGCAGATTCAAAGCCTGGCTGCTTCCTGCCTGGGGGAATCCTATGTTGGGAGGTCTTAGCTGTCTGGCCATGTTCCAGAAGCATTCTCTCCTGGCGTTTTGCACACATCTAGGGCAGGCCTACTCAGAGGTTGTGAGGTCTGTTGGAAACTAGGCAAGTGAGGTTTTCTATATCCGTGGAACGATGTCCAGGGTGGGAGAAAGAACTCTTGTTTCTTTGAAGCAAATGTGAATGTTTAGCATTGAATGGCCTTGCAGATTCAAAGCCTGGCTGCTTCCTGCCTGAGTGAATCCTATGTTGGGAGGTCTTTGCTGTCTGGTCATGATCCAGAAGCATTCTCTTCTGATGTTTCACCCACATCTATGGCAGGCATCCTCAGAGGTTCTGAGGTCTGTTGGAAACTAAGCAAGTGAGGTTTTCTATATCCGTGGAATGATGTCCAGGGTGGGAGAAAGAACTCTTGTTTCTTTGAAGCATTGACTGGCCTTGCAGCTTCAAAGCCTGACTGCTTCCTACCTGGGGGAATCCTATATTGGGAGGTCTTAGCTGTATGGTCATGTTCCAGAAGCATTCTCTCCTGAAGTTTCTATGGTAGGCATCCTCACATCATTCTACGAATATAGAAACCCCATTTTCCTAGTTTCCAACAGATCTCACAACCTCTGAGGATGCCTGCCATAGATGTGGGCGAAATGTCAGGAGAGAATGCTTCTGGAGCATGGCCAGACAGCCCAGAAAATACACAACAACTTTCCCATCTATTTATCACTTCTATCTATCTATCTATCTATCTATCTATCTATCTATCTATCTAATGGAGCCTCCTGTGGCGCAGAGGGTTAAACTGCTGAGCTGCTAAACATGCTGACCAAAAGGTCGGTGGTTTGAATCCTGGGAGCGGGGTGAGCTCCTGTTGTTAACCCCAGCTTCTGCCAACCTAGCGGTTCAAAAACATGCAAATGTGAGTAGATCAATAGGTACCGCTCTAGCGGAAAGGCATCCTCACGTCATTCCACGGATATAGAAACCCAATTTTCCTAGTTTCCAATAGACCTCACAACCTCTGAGGATGCCTGTCACAGATGCAGGTGAAACGTCAGGAGAGAATGCTTCTGGAACATAATCAGTCCAGAAAATACACAACAAACCTATCATCTATTTATTTATCACCTATTACTATCCATCTATCTATCTGTGGCACAGTGGGTTAAACTGCTGAGCTGCTAAATGTGCTGACCAAAAGGTCGATGGTTTGAATCCTGGGAGCAGGGTGAGCTCCTGTTGTTAGCCCCACCTTCTGCCAACATCAATCTATCTATCGAATGGAGCCTCTGTTGGCGCAGCGAGTTAAACCGCTGAACTGCTAAACTTGCTGACCAAAAGGTCGGTGGTTTGAATCCTGGGAGCAGGGTGAGCTCCTGTTGTTAGCCCCACCTTCTGCCAATCTAGTGGTTCGAAAACATGCAAATGTGAGTAGATCAATAGGTACCGCTCCAGCGGAAAGGCATCCTCATCCTCCAGCGGAAAGGCATCCTCAATCCTGGGAGCGGGGTGAGCTCCTGTTGTTAGCCCCACCTTCTGCCAACATCAATCTATCGAATGGAGCCTCTGGTGGCGCAGCGGGTTAAACCGCTGAGCTTCTAAATAGGCTGACCAAAAGGTCGGCAGTTTGAATCCTGGGAGCGGGGTGAGCTCCTGTTGTTAGCCCCACCTTCTGCCAAGATCAATCTATCTATCGAATGGAGCCTCTGGTGGTGCAGCAGGTTAAACCGCCGAGCTTCTAAACATGCTGACCAAACGGTCGGTGGTTTGAATCCTGGGAGCGGGGTGAGCTCCCATTGTTAGCCCCACCTTCTGCCAACCTAGCGGTTTGAAAACATGGATGGAATGAAACAAAAACACGAATCAAACAGATGATACAGATACCGGGCCCATGACTAATAGATACTGCTTCTGCAGAAAGGTAACGGCGCTCCATGCAGTCATGCTGGCCACATGGCCTTGGAGGTGTCTAGGGACAACGCCGGCTCTTCGGTTTGGAAATGGTGATGAGCATCAACTCCCAGAGTTGGACACGATTGGACTTAACCTTTACCTTAACTATCTATCTATCTATCTATCTTTTTGAGCGATGCTGCAAAAATCCGGAAAACCTTCTGCTGTTCGATATATTCGTTTCCGAAACGTGCTCCCGAGGGTCCGTCCAAGGCTTGGGGATGCCTGAGGCCGCCCTCCCTCCTCCCAGTCTGTTCAGGCCTGCTTCCCTGCTGCGTTGCTGGCTCACGGCTCCTTCGAAAGAGGGGAAAGCGCCGCTTGCGCTGCAATGCAGCAGCAGCGGTGCCAGCGCATGCTTCTTTGCCGTAATGCAATGTGGGTTGGGAAATGGATTGCTTTCCGTCCAATGGCTGCTCCTCTTTCCTTCCTCCTGGAGAGAGAACGGATAGTCAGAGTACCACGGGTTGAGCATGAGCCCACAGTGGCCAAAGAAGGCACCATCTAATCACTCCCGACAGATGGCCGCCCAGCCCCAGCTTTGTCCTAGGCCTTTTGGGGCTCTTCAACATATTTATTATTCTTTATTCTTTATTATTTTTTTATTATTATTTATTTATTATTTATGTATTAATACTGATGATTGATTATTGATTTATCATGGGTTCTTTCCGTCCAATGGCTGCTCCTCTTTCCTTCCTCCTGGAGAGAGAATGGATAGTTGGGAGTGTTAACTAAACCACAAGTTGAGCATGAGCCCACAGTGGCCAAAGAAGGCACCATCTAATCACTCCTGACAGATGGCCGCCCAGCCCCAGCTTTGTCCAAGGCCTTTTGAGGCTCTTCAACATCTTTCTTTCTTTCTTTCTTTCTTTCTTTCTTTCTTTCTTTCTTTCTTTCTTATTATTATTATTATTATTATTATTAATTGTTTATTTTTATTTGTTATTTGTTATTTATTATTTATTATTTATTATTTATTTATTATGGGTTCTTTCCATCCAATGGCTGCTCCTCTTTCCTTCCTCCTGGAGAGAGAACGGATAGCCGGAGTGTTAACTAAACCACGGGTTGAGCATGAGCCCACAGTGGCCAAAGAAGGCACCAACTAATCACTCCCGACAGATGACCATCCAGCCCCAGCTTTGGCCAAGGCCTTTTGAGGCTCTTCAACATCTTTCTTTCTTTCTTTCTTTCTTTCTTGATTATTATTATTATTTATTGTTTATTGTTTATTATTATTTATTAATATTTATTTATTTATTTATTTATTTATTATGGGTTCTTTCCATCCAATGGCTGCTCCTCTTTCCTTCCTCCTGGAGAGAGAACGGATAGCCGGAGTGTTAACTAAACCACGAGTTGAGCATGAGCCCACAGCGGCCAAAAAAGGCACAATCTAATCACTCCCGACAGATGGCCGCCCAGTCCCAGCTTTGTTCAAGGCCTTTCAGGGCTCTTCAACATCTTTATTTATTTATTTATTCATTCATTATCATTTATTTATTTATTATTTATTATTTATTATTTATTATTATTTATTATTATTATTTTATTATTTATTATGGGTTCTTTCCATCCAATGGCTGCTCCTCTTTCCTTCCTCCTGGAGAGAGAAGGGATAGTCGGGAGTGTTAACTAAACCATGGGTTGAGCATGAGCCCACAGTAGCCAAAGAAGGCACCAACTAATCACTCCCGACAGATGACCATCCAGCCCCAGCTTTGTCCAAGGCCTTTTGAGGCTCTTCAACATCTTTCTTTCTTTCTTTCTTTCTTTCTTTCTTTCTTTCTTATTTATTATTATTATTATTATTATGTTTTATTTATTTATTGTTTATTATTATTTATTATTTTTATTAATTAATTAATTATTATTTATTTATTATGGGTTCTTTCCGTCCAATGGCTGCTCCTTTTTCCTTCCTCCTGGAGAGAGAAATTATAGTCGGAGGGTTAACTAAACCATGGGTTGAGCATGAGCCCACAGTGGCCAAATAAGGCACCATCTAATCACTCCCGACAGATGGCCATCCAGCCCCAGCTTTGTCCTAGGCCTTTCGGGGCTCTTCAACATCTTTATTATTTATTTATATATATTATTTATTTATTATTTATTATTTAATAATAAATAATAGAAAGGAGGAAACCATGAAAATGAACAAAATCTGGCTACCAGTATTATTTATTTATTTATTTATTTATTATTATTATTTATTCATTAATAATACTGGCTACCAGTATTTAAAAAAAAAAACACTCTAAAATTAGAACAGCACGACAACAGAGAGGAAACAAACCAACAAGGACATCGAATCACCTCTCACCAAAAGATTGCTCCAGGCACTGCCAGGCCATCAAATGCTAATCAAGGTAGTCCATTGAAACATTCCCACCTAGTTCCAACAGACAAGTGTCCTTTGTCCCACCCTGGACATCATTCCACAGATATATAAACCCCTTTTTCCTCGTTCCAACAGACCTCACTACCTCTGAGGATGCTTGCCATAGATGCAGGCGAAACGTCAGGAGAAAATGCCTCTAGAACATGGCCATATAGCCCGGAAAAACCTACAACAACCCAGTGATTCCGGCCATGAAAGCCTTCGACAATTTATTTATTTATATTTATTTATTTATATTCATATTTATTTATTTATTATTTATTTATTATTTATTTATTATTTATTTATTATTTATTTATTATTTATTTATTATTTATTTATTATTTATTATTTATCTTTGGACGATGAGATCACATTGGACCATCTTCTTCTTTGAGGTTTTAAGCAGAGGTTTGGATGGACCATCTGTCAAGAGGGCTTTGATTGTGTCCTCCTGCATGGCAGAAAAGGGTTGGACTAGATGGCCTTTGGGGATCCCTTCCAATCCTACGCCTTTGCACATCCAAAATGACCGCAGATTGGAAAGGGTTGTACTAAATGGCCTTTGGGGATCCCTTCTGGACCTTTGAACGTCCAAATTTAAGATCTGGGCCATCCCTTTGAAACCCATTGGGATTGGATGGAGCAAAGACAAAGGGAAGAAGCCAAACAATGGGGCAATTTGGCAGATGTTTGGGCGGCAAGAAGACATCACAGCCGAGGAGAGGAAATAATAGTGGGGTCTGCCACCTGGACCCTTTGACGCCCATCGTCCTGGGTTAATTAATAATAAATACACTATTAATGAATGATTAATAACTAAATGCTCATCCACCGAGGCCAAAGGCGCGGTCGTAAACAAAAAGACCTGGAAAAGCCATTTGCTCACTACCTCTGAGGATGCTTGCCATAGATGCAGGCGAAACGTCAGGAGAGAATGCCTCTAGACCATGGCCCTATAGCCCATTTGCTCTATGCTTGAATTCCACCTCCACATTAAGGACTGTGTCTCCTCCTCTAGAGGCTTTGAAGCACAAGCTTGGGTGGCTATCTGTTGGGAGGGATCTGATGGTGCCTTCCTGCCTGGCAGAAGGGGACTGGACTGGATGGCCTTTAGAGGGACCCCTAGGATATTTTCATTAGGTGTATAGATTATTATTATTATCAGAGGGCTGGATGACCATCTGTCAGGACGGATGGTGTTTTTCTTGTGTTTTTCTTACATGGTGTTTTTCTTACATGGCAGGAATGGGGTTGGACTGGATGGCCTTTGGGATCCCTTCAACCTCTGAAATTCTGTGGTTTGTGTTTTTAACTGAGGCTGGATGGCCATCTGACAGGAGGGATTGAATGGTGCCTTATCTATCAATACGCATAATGATTTGGAAGGGACCCCTAGAATATTAGTATTATAATATTATAATACTAATTATAATCGAATATATAATATATTATAATATAACATTATAATACTAATTATAATGTAATATAATCCTGAATAGACTACTGCAACACACTCTACGTGGGGGTTGCCCTTGAAGACTGTTCGTATAATATAACATTATAATACTAATTATAATGTAATATAATCCTGAATAGACTACTGCAACACACTCTACGTGGGGGTTGCCCTTGAAGACTGTTCGGAAACTTCAACTGGTCCAGCGAGCGGCAGCCAGATTACTCACCAGAGCATCATACAGGGAGCACCCCACCCCCCTGTTGTGTCAGCTCCACTGGCTGTCGGTCCAGTTCCGAGCACAATTCAAGGTGCTGGTTTTGACCTACAAAACCCTATACGGTTCCGGTCCAGCGTACCTGTCCGAACGCATCTCCCTCTACGTCCCACCCCGGAGTTTGAGGTCATCTGGCTAGGCCCTGCTCTCAACTCCACCTCTATCACAAGTGAGGTTGGTGGAGACGAGGAGCAGGGCCTTCTCAGTGGTGGCCCCTCACCTGTGGATCTCACTCCTGGGGGAAATTAGGTCATCAACTTCCCTCCTCTCCTTCAGGAGGAAAGTAAAGACGTGGTTATGGGACCAGGCCTTTGGGCAATCTGACAACTAGATAAGGACAATCAGACAATTAGGACTGACAGGACTGACAAAGTGGAATTGGAAACTGGACTATGAGATGGCGAACGCTGACCGTTAATGAGGTGCAATTGGTTTTTAGTGGTTTTATCGGCTTATTAGTTTTATTGTTATATGCAGAACTGTTTCTTAACTGTTAATTGCTGCTAGATTGTTTTATACTACTGTTATGTGATGTCGGCATCGAATTGTGCCTTTGTAAGCCACCCTGAGTCTCCTCCGGGGTGAGAAGGGCGGGGTAGAAGTAACCGAAATAAATAAATAATAAATAAGTTTATTATATATTATCTTACAAAATTATAATACTAATTATAATATAATATAGTATTATAATATAATATATTATAACATAATATTATAATACTAATAATTATATCATCATCATCACTTTATTTCTTAATTAGTCGCTCTCTACCAAGGTGCTCCGAGCGACTTACAATTTAAAACAGTTTATACACAATATAAAACATTCAATATAAAATATATTATATAGAAGATATAATATGTTATAATATAACATAAATATAATGTAATATATTATAATATAATACTAATTATAACAGAATATATTATAATTTGGAATGTTAATATTATGTTATAATATTATGTATTATAATATAATTATAATATACTATATAATATAATACCAATTATAATAGTATATATAACATTATTATACTAATTAAAATGTAATATATTATATATTATACTATATTATAATATAATTATAATAGAATATATTATAAAATAATATTATAATTCTAATGTAATATATTATAATATATAATATATTACATTATAATTCTAATGTAATATATAAAATAATACTAATTATAATATATGTATTATAATATAATCATAATATTCTATATATGATACTAATTATAATATAATATATTATAATATAGTATTAAATATTAGATTAGAATATTATGTATTATAATATAACTATAATATATTAAAAATAATATAATACTAATAATTTACTATATTATATATTATAATATAGTATTAAAATATTATAATATTATGTATTATAATACAATATAATGGAAAGGGACTCCTAAGAGCCATCCAGTCCAAGCCCTGAATGAGTGTGTGGCTTGAGGACAAAAAGCAGCGCGCGTGGCTTGCTGGGAAATGTAGTCCCCTCCGCCGCGGCTTCAGCTCTGACCGCGTTACTATCATTCGGCAAGGGAACTCTATCTCCCGTCGTGCTTTGCGCGCGGGGAGAGGGCGGGAGCGTTTTAGAGAAGAGGAAAAGGAGGGCGTGGCTCTCCGGAGAGAAAGAGGCGGGGCTTCTGTTTGGCAGGAGGGCCGCGCAAGCGCAGAGGGGCGGGGGAAAAAGGAGGGAGAGAAAGGGGCGGGGCTTCTGTTTGGCAGGAATGCCGCGCATGCGCAGAGGCGCGCCGCCGCCTTCGCTGCGTCGCCTCTGCCGTCAGAGCAGTCGCGGCGCGAGCGGGGAAGGAGCCTTGTGCGCGCTCTCCGTCTCTCTCCCTCTCTTTCCCTCTCTGAAGCCCGGCCAGCCAATCAGATCGCTCGCTTGCTCTTTTTCTCCTCTCTCTCTCTCTCCTTCAGCCCGGTTGGTTTTGTGTTTCTCTCTCCGAGGCGACTCGGTCGGGCGAGAAATTTCCCCATCTTCTTGTCTTTTGAATAGATATATTTAAATTTTACTATTTCTATCTATTTTAAAAACAACCGCAATCCAGGAAGATGGTGGACCGTGAGCAGCTGGTGCAGAAAGCCCGGCTGGCCGAGCAGGCTGAGCGCTACGACGACATGGCGGCTGCCATGAAGAACGTGAGTGTTTGGCGCCCGCCCGCCTCCTTTTTCGCCCCCATTGATCTCTATTGGGGAATCGATATCTATTGGTTTCTGGGCTATTGATACCTATATATCTATTCATTTCAGGGCTATTCATAGAGGTTTTTGAGGTAAAGATAGATTAATCTCAGGGCTATTCATATATATTGATTTTTGAGGTAAATCTGTATTAATATCCCATAAATTAATATATATTTACCTCAAAAATCAATATTTCTGGGGTATTAATATATATTGATATCTGGAATAATATGTATTAATATTTATTCATATATATTGATGCCGGGGTATTAATATATATAAATTTCTGGTGTATTAATATATATAAATTTCTGGTGTATTAATATATATTGATTTCTGGTGTATTTATATATATTAATTTCAGGGCTACTCATATATATTGATTTCTGATGTATTAATATATATTAATTTTGGGGATATTAATATATATTGATTTCAGGGATAAATATATAATAATTTCTGGGGTATTAATATATATTAATTTCTGGGGTAAATATATATTAATCTCAGAACTATTCATATATATTGATTTTGAGGTATTAATATATATTGATATCTGGGGTAAATATAGATTAATTTCAGGGCTATTCATATATATTGATTTCTGGGGTATTAATATATAATAATTTCTGGGGTATTGATATATATTAATTTCTGGTATATTAATATATATTAATTTCAGGTGTATTAATATATATTAATTTCTGAGGTATTAATATAGATTAATTTCTGGGGTATTAATATATATATTGATATCTGGGGTAAATATGTATTAATTTTAGAACTATTCATATATATTGATTTTTGAGGTATTAATATATATTACTTTCAGGGCTATTCGTATATATTAATTTCTGGTGTATTAATATGTATTGATTTCTGGGGTATTAATATAGATTAATTTCTGGGGTATTAATATATATTTATTTCTGGGGTATTAATATATATTGATTTCAGGGCTATTCATATATATTAATTTCTGGGGTATTAATATATATTGATTTCTGAGGTATTAATATATATTGATTTCTGGGGTATTAATATATATATTGATATCTGGGGTAAATATATTTTAATTTCAGGGCTATTCATATATATTGATTTCTGGGGTACTAATATGTATACTAATTTATGTATATACTAATATATATTAATTTCGGGTTTATTAATATCTATTGATTCCTGGGGTATTAATGTATAGATTTCTAGGGTATTAATGTATAGATTTCTGGGGTATTAATATATAGATTTCCGGGGTATTAATAGCTTATTAATATATATACATACATATTATATATACATATATGCATAATTATCTATGCTCACACATATTTAGTGTACATAGATATACACATATGTGTAGGGTGGCCTAAAAGTCCCCATAAATGGGAAAAATTAGCAAACTCGTATATTATATCTATCTATTTCTAGCTATCTATCTATATGTGAGTATTTTGCAACTAAAGGTACATTTAGCTACAATTTCTCATTTGCCCCAATGTATTTTGGGTCATACTTATGCACCTTCACACACATAATATACATAAATGCACACACCTATATGTATATGTATCACATATATAATATGTATACTTATGCACATATATATTTATACACATATATATTTTATGTGTAATATATGCATATATATATATATATAGAGAGAGAGAGAGAGAGGTATATGCATATATAGATCCACATATCGGTGTTGGTCTGCACACATAGATGTATATATAGATACCCCCATATATAGAGAGAGAAGGGGAGTATACTCATATATAGATCCACATATAGTTGTTGGTTTGCACACACACACACACATGTATATATAGATACCCCCATATAGAGAGAGGGGGGTATATACATACATAGGTCCACATATAGGTGTTGGTCTGCACACATACATATGTATATATAGAAACGCCCATATATAGCGAGAGGGGTATACGCATATATAGATCCATATATAGGTGTTGGTCTGCACATACATGTGTACGTATAGATACAGACAAACACACACAGATCCACATATAGGTATCGGTCTGCACATACACATGTACATATAGATACACCCATACACACACACACACAGATCCACATATAGATGTTGGTCTGCACACACACACATATCTATATATAGATACCCCCATATATAGAGAGGGGGGCTATGCATATATAGGTCGACATATAGGTATTGGTCTGCACGCACACACATGCATATATAGATACCCCATATACATGTAGAGAGAGAGGTATACACATATATAGGTCCACACATAGGTGTGTGTCTGCTTGCACTACATATGCATATATGGATACCCTCGAACGTAACGCATAGAGACAAGAACAGAGGGGGGAAAAGGAGAGTTACAAATGGAAAAGAGTGATTTCCAAAGATGGGAAGGAGTGCAATTTAAATTAATATATAGCAAAAAGGGGAGGTTGTGCAAAAATCGAAGGATGGATTGAAAGACAGAATGTCCAGCCATTTTTCTTTTTTACTATTCCAGTACTACTCTTCCAATATGACACAAACTGGGCTGTTGTTATCATTTGTATTGCTTGGAAAGGAATTGGTAGATTTTGTTCAATACATTGGCTCCGGTTCTGATTCCTATATATGTGTCTGGATATGGGGAACGTTAGGAATATTGCATGGCAAAGGTGGCAGCCGTTGAGTCCTTCAATGGGGGAAATAGGGGGGAAATGCCCCCATTTTTGGTAGGCAAACAAATAGAATATGAGAGAGAAAGGAAATGTCGGTGTGCTTGGAAGCGAGCTAGACTCCTATTCATATGTGTGTGTGTGTATGTATATATCTCTATCTGTCTAGCTGTCTATATAAGAAGTGAGCTGGACTCCTATTCATATGTGTGTATGTATGTATATATCTATCTCTATCTCTATCTGTATGAGAAGTGAGCTGCACTCCTATGTGTGTGTGTATGAGAAGCGAGCTGGACTCCTATTCATATGTATGTATGTATGTATGTATGTATGTATGTATGTATATCTCTATCTATATGAGAAGTGAGCTGCACTCCTATTTGTGTGTGTTTGTGTGTATGTGTGTATATATATATATGAGAGAGAAGAGAGCTGGACTCCTATTCATATGTATGTATGTATGTATGTATGTATGTATGTTTGTATCTATATCTATCTATATCTATATGAGAAGCGAGCTGGACTATTCATATGGGTGTATGTATGTATATATCTATATCTATATCTATATCTGTCTATATGAGACGTGAGCTGCACTCCTATTCATATATGTGTGTGTATGTGTGTGTGTGTGTATATATATATATATATGAGAAGCAAGTTGGACTCCTATTCATATGTATATATATATCTATATCTATTTATCTATATCTACATCTTCATCTATATGAGAAGTGAGCTGGACTATTCATATGGGTGTATGTATCTATCTATATCTATATTTCTATCTATCTACATTTATATCTATATGTGAAGTGAGCTGTACTCGTATTCATCTATCTATATTTCTATCTATCTATATGAGAAGCAAGCTGCACTCGTATTCATATCTGTGTATGTATATATCTATATCAATCAATCTATCTATATATGAGACGCAAGCTATACTATTCATATGTGTGTATGTATATCTATCTATCTATCTATATAGAGAGAGATATGAGAATTGAGCTGCACTCCTATTCATTCATATGTGTGTATGTATGTATATATCTATATCTATATGAGAAGTGAGCTGCACTCCATTCATATGTACATATGTATGTATATATCTATATCTATCTATCAATATGAGAAGTGAGCTAAACTCCTATTCATTCATTTGTGTGTATGTATGTATGTATGTATGTATGTATATATCTATCTATATCTATCTATCTATCTATATGAGAAGAGAGCTAAACTCCTATTCATTCATGTGTGTATGTATGTATGTATGTATGTATGTATGTATGTATATCTAAATGAGAAGTGAGCCGCACTCCTATTCATTCATATGTGTGTATGTATATATCTATATCTATAAGAAGATTATATAGTTGTCTGGCTTGTGTTTATACTCACAATAGACAACAATAGAAATCGATATTTTCCATTTGTACACGCATTCCATGCACACACGTCTTTGGGTAGAGGAAGTCAACGAATTGGGAGAAACTCCCTCTATATATGACATTTTTTTTTGTTTCCAGTGAGGGCAATATCTACTCCAATGCCCTCATTCCCGTCGATGCATGTGTTCCGACCAGATATGGCACCATGACGGGACGAAAAAAGCCCTTCTCGGTGATGAATCATCCCTTCTTTTTGGAAGGGGAAAGGAAGGAGGTGACACAATGCAATGCTTCTCATGCCTCCCTTGCTGCCCAACTCCAAGTGGAGCGTATGTCCAGAAACGGGCCAGTTTTGCCTGGATTTGGGGGATATTTCCCCGTCCGTTTCTATCCCTCGCTTGCTGCATTCCTTCCCAAAAGGTGCCACGGAGCCAAGACCCCCCGTGTGTTGTTCTCTTTGCGGCTCCTCCCTTGCCGTGCCACGCCTAAAAGGAAGGAAAGGAAAAAAACCTAAAGGGTTTCATGGTGGGAAGAATACAAAGACCCCCCCCCCCTTTCATCTCTCTTCCCCTCTTTCAGTGCTTGAAAAATGAAAGGAATTGGGTCTAATGTGTTTGAGCATCGTAGGCGCGGCTTCTCTGATTTTTTCGGTATGGCGGAAACTGGGTTGCTTTGTCATCTTCGCGAAGTCATTGTCTCTGATGGAAGGCGGAGGAGGAGGAGGAAGAATCCTGCTTTATCATAGGGCCTAGTTGAAGCGCTCCCCCCCCCCATATATATATATGTGTCTGTGTGTTTAGGGGATGCCTTTGTGTCCTTTTGGGTGGCTGACCCCTCTGTTTCAGAAATGGGAGGGATCCAGTGGCTGCTGCTGTGCCTTTTTTCCTTTCTCTTGTTGCCCCCCCCCCCCCCAAATCTGGCGTCTGGGCAGTGCCACTCCCTGCCACCGCTCCCCATTTGTTCGTTCAATCCCGGTTCCCACCTCTCAGGCCTCTGCAACCCCACCCACCGCCATTGCCAACTCCAGGCAGAAGCCGCCTGAAGACAGGACCGTTGGTGGCCATTATATACACACACACAAGACATAGATACACGCATGCATATATACTCATATATATATACACACACACACATATACCTCATACATATACATATGCACACATACACATATATACTCATACATATATATATATACACATAACACACAAACATATATACACACATGCACCTGTGAGAGATATATATATATATATATACACACACACACACACACATACACACACACACACACACACGCACATATGGTATATATACACACATATACATACAGATGGACTCACACACATATACACTCATATACTGTATATACATATGCACATACAGTATATATACACACACACAGTCATGCACACTTCTATGCACATACATATATACATAGATATATACTCATATATATATATATATATACACACACACACACATCCACATATGATATATGTCATACACATATATATGCATTTGTACTCATATATATACACACACATACATGCACATTTGGTATATATACACACATACATTTATATACATATATACTCTCTGATACATACACATATATATACACACATGTACACACACATATATTCACACATATATATGGTATATATACCCACATACATATATAGTCATACTCACATGTATACATGTGTACTCATATATATATACAGACATACATGTACATAAGGTATATATACACACATACATTAACATACATATATACTCTCTCACACACATGGACATACACATATATGGAATATATACCCACCTACATACATATACAGACATATATATTCAAACACACATATATACACATACATATATGCTCATTTATATACACACATACATATATGCACATATGGTATATATACACACATACATTTACATACATATATACTCTCACACACATATATATACACATCTATCTATCTATCTCATTCAACCAGACCTCTCCTGACTTCCTTACCTGTGTACAGGGTGGGGAAGAAGGCATTACAATGAGAATTTGGCATAGAGTGTATATATATGTGTGTGTATATATATATGTGTGTGTATGTGTGAATATATATGTATGTATATGTATAGCCTCTCTTTGCAATCCAGTGGTTGTGTTTCCATGCTCTCTTTTGGAGAGATATCCCTGCCTTGGAGGGGTGGGCCGCAAGGGTCTTTTCTCCGAGCCCCCCTCGCTTTCGACAGGGAGCTTTGTCATTGGGTTTGTGCGCTATTCATGCCAGGATGCGCCTGTGTACGGACCACCGTTCCCAAACGTTATCGAGGGCTTTGGGGGGGGGGGGTCTTTGTGCCTTTGTGTCTCCCCAAAGTCTCCCTCCATAGGAAAAAAAATGAATGCAAGGAGACGTCTGGATGTGTTTTCTATCCTTTCCGTTACCCAAGGTGCCAGGGATACGAGGCGTATTGGGTGTCCCGGTGGGTAACATTGAGCTGCCCTTCCTTCCTCTCCCTTGTGGGGATGGTGCCGCAAGCCGAGGAGAAGGGATCTTTTGCTCTGATCTTGCAAACAAAGCCATGGTGGGAGGCAGTATCAAGTCGTTCCAGAAGATTCTGCATTTGTCATATTGCAGAGAGGCTAGACTGGGTGGAGAGAGGAAGGGAGGGAGGGGTGCTTTGCAAGGGGGAGAAAGGCTTCCCTGCCTTCCTTCCTTCGCCTCTTTGCCTCAGCCTGCCTGCTCCGATGGAGAGGGAATACTGATCCAGAAATTGTCGCAGTCTCACTGCCTGCCTGCCTACCTGGGAGATGCTGCTCTGCCTCTTTAGTATTGCACCATTTTGCCGTAACCTTGCGTGTGTGTGTGTGTTGTGTGTGTGTGTGTGTCAAGCAGATGGGGCTGCCGGCAACACTCGGAGGGGAAGCTGCCTCTCAAAGCGGGTGGGCACGGTGAGCAACGAAAATGCACGGCGGTGCTGTATTTAAACATTTCCAACCCCAGGTCTGCGTTACGATACAGTCGGGAAGGAGCCGCACAACCCACACTGTGCATTTCGACCTCCCCGTTCCATTGTATAGCTTCTCATCCGGCTTCCTGCAAAAAGGCCACTCTACCCAGATCTGCACGCATTATGCGCTGATATATCGCACAGTCCTAGATGCTTGGGAAGTGTCCGACATGTGATAATACTGGCATAACCCAGTCAGGGTGGTTCCAGTGGTGATCGGCACACTGGGTGCAGCGCCTCAAGACCTTGGCCTGCACTTAAAAACAATAGGCCCTGACAAAATTACCACCTGGTCGCTGCAAAAGGCCATCTGACTCAGATCTGCATGCATTATGCGCCAATATATCACACAGTCCTAAACGCTTGGGAAGTGTCCGACGTGTGATCCAATACAAAAGCCAGCAGAGTGATCTTGTCTGCTGTGTAATTATAATAATACTGGCATAACCCAGCCAGGGTGGTCCCAGTGGTGATCGGCACACGGGGTGCAGTGCCTCAAGACCTTGACCTGCACTTAAAACAATAGGCCCTGACAAAATTACCACCTGGTCGCTGCAAAAGGCCATCTGACTCAGATCTGCATGCATCATTCGCCGATACATCACACAGTCCCCAAGACACAGTCCCCAAGACACAGTCCCCAATAGGCCCTCACAAAATTACCACCTGGTCGCGCAAAAAGGCCATCTGACTCAGATCTGCATGCATCATTCGCCGATACATCACACAGTCCTCAAGACCTTGGCCTGTACTTAAAAACAACATCACACAGTCCTCAAGACCTTGGCCTGTACTTAAAAACAATTGGCGCTGACAAAATTGCCACCTTGTCGCTGCAAAAGGCCATCTGACTCAGATCTGCATGCATCATGGGCCGATACATCACACAGTCCTCAAGACCTTGGCCTGTACTTAAAAACAATTGGCGCTGACAAAATTACCACCTGGTCGCTGCAAAAGGCCATCTGACTCAGATCTGCATGCATCATTCGCCGATACATCACACAGTCCTCAAGACCTTGGCCTGTACTTAAAAACAATTGGCGCTGACAAAATTGCCACCTTGTCGCTGCAAAAGGCCATCTGACTCAGATCTGCATGCATCATGGGCCGATACATCACACAGTCCTCAAGACCTTGGCCTGTACTTAAAAACAATTGGCGCTGACAAAATTACCACCTGGTCGCTGCAAAAGGCCATCTGACTCAGATCTGCATGCATCATTCGCCGATACATCACACAGTCCTCAAGACCTTGGCCTGTACTTAAAAACAATTGGCGCTGACAAAATTGCCACCTTGTCGCTGCAAAAGGCCACCTGACTCAGATCTGCATGCATCATTCGCCGATACATCACACAGTCCTCAAGACCTTGGCCTGTACTTAAAAACAATTGGCGCTGACAAAATTACCACCTGGTCGCTGCAAAAGGCCATCTGACTCAGATCTGCATGCATCATTCGCCGATACATCACACAGTCCTCAAGACCTTGGCCTGTACTTAAAAACAATTGGCGCTGACAAAATTACCACCTGGTCGCTGCAAAAGGCCATCTGACTCAGATCTGCATGCATCATTCGCCGATACATCACACAGTCCTCAAGACCTTGGCCTGTACTTAAAAACAATTGGCGCTGACAAAATTACCACCTTGTCGCTGCAAAAGGCCATCTGACTCAGATCTGCATGCATCATTCGCCGATACATCACACAGTCCTCAAGACCTTGGCCTGTACTTAAAAACAATTGGCGCTGACAAAATTACCACCTGGACGTTGCAAAAGGCCACCTGACTCAGATCTGCATGCATCATTCGCCGATACATCACACAGTCCTCAAGACCTTGGCCTGTACTTAAAAACAATTGGCGCTGACAAAATTACCACCTTGTCGCTGCAAAAGGCCATCTGACTCAGATCTGCATGCATCATTCGCCGATACATCACACAGTCCTCAAGACCTTGGCCTGTACTTAAAAACAATTGGCGCTGACAAAATTACCACCTGGACGTTGCAAAAGGCCACCTGACTCAGATCTGCATGCATCATTCGCCGATACATCACACAGTCCTCAAGACCTTGGCCTGCACTTAAAAACAATTGGCGCTGACAAAATTACCATCTGTCGGCTTCAAAAGGCCACCCTACCCGGGTCTGCACGCATTATGCACCGATATATCACACAGTCCTAGACACTTGGGAAGTGTCCGACGTGTGATCCAATACAACAGCCCTTGATTGCTGTGTAATAATAATAATACTGGCGTAAGTCAGCCAGGGTGGTCCCAGTGGTGATCGGCACCACCTCAA
Organism: Anolis sagrei; assembly: GCF_037176765.1. NCBI lineage: Eukaryota > Metazoa > Chordata > Lepidosauria > Squamata > Anolidae > Anolis > Anolis sagrei. The sequence goes on from NC_090031.1 coordinate 32,911,993, forward strand.
GACCTTGGCCTGTACTTAAAAACAATTGGCACTGACAAAATTACCATCTGTCAGGTGCAAAAGGCCACCCAACTTGGATCTGCACGTATTATGCGCTGATACATCACACAGTCCTAGATGCTTGGGAAGTGTCCGACGTGTGATCCAATACAACAACCCTTGATTGCTGTGTAATAATAATAATACTGGTGTAAGTCAGCCAGGGTGGTCCCAGTGGTGATCGGCACACTGGGTGCAGTTCCTGACAGATGTGCTTCAAAGCTCTGCTAATAATAATAATAATAATAATAATAATAATAAACTGCAAAGACTCCGTCACAAGCCAGTCAAGGTGGTCGCAGTGATGATCGGCACACTGGGTGCAGTTCTTCAAGACATTGCCCTGCACTTAAAAACAATCGACGCTGACAAAATTACCATCTGTCAGGTGCAAAAGGCCACCGTACTTGGATCTGCACGCATTATGCGCTGATACAGCACACAGTCCTAGACACTTGGGAAGTGTCCGACGTGTGATCCAATACAACAGCCAGCAGAAAGATCTTGTTTGCTGTGTAATAATAATAATACTGGCGTAAGTCAGTCAGGGTGGTCCCAGTGGTGATTGGCACACTGAGTGCAGTGCCTCAAGACCTTGGCCTGCACTTAAAAACAATTGGCACTGACAAAATTACCATCTGTCAGGTGCAAAAGGGCTGCCAGATGGTACTCAGTTCTGCACGCATTATTCACCAATACAGCACTAGACACTTGGGAAGTGTCTGATGTGTGATCCAATACAAAAGCCAACAGAGTGATCTTGTTGTGTAGCAAATACTAATAATTGTTAATATTATTGTAATTATTATTGTAGAACTGCAAAGACTCTGGCACAAACCAGTCAAGATGGTCCTAGTGGTGATCGGCACACTGGATGCAGTGCCTCGAGACCTTGGGTTGCACTTAAAAATAGTCAGCGCTGACAAAATTACCATCTGTCAGATGCAAATAATCATAATTATAATAACAGAATTGCAAAGACTCACAGACTCTAGCACAAGTCAGTCACGGAGGTCCCAATTGTGATCGGCACACTGGGCGCAGTGCCTAAAGACCTTGGCCTGCACTTAAACACAATCGACGCTGACAAAATTACCACCTGTCAGCTGCAAATAATAATAATAATAATAATAATAATAATAATAATAATAATAATAGAAGAATTGCAAAGGCTCTGGCACAAGCCAGTCAAGGAGCTCCCAGTGGTGATCGGCACACTGGGTGCAGGGCCTCAAGACATTGGGCTGCACTTAAAAACAATTGTCGCTGACAAAATTGCCATCTTTCATCTGCAAATAATAATAATAATAATAATAATAATAATAATAATACTTATTATTATTATTATTATAGAAGAACTTCAAAGGCTCTGGCACAAGCCAGTCAAGTAGGTCCCAGTGGTGATCGGCACACTGGGTGCAGGGCCTCAAGACCTTGGGTTGCACTTAAAAATAGTTGGCGCTGACAAAATTGCCATCTTTCAGCTGCAAATGATATTATTATTATTATTATTATTATTATTATTATAGAAGAACTGCAAAGGCTCTGGCACAAGCCAGTCAAGGAGGTCACAGTGGTGATCAGTAAACTGGGCATAATGCCTTAAGACCTTGGCCTGCACTTAAACACAATCGGCGCTGACAAAATTGCCATCTTTCAGCTGCAAATTATTATTATTATTATTATTATTATTATTATTATTATAGAAGAACTGCAAAGGCTCTGGCACAAGCCAGTCAAGGAGGTCACAGCGGTGATCAGCACACTGGGTGCAGTGCCTAAAGACCTTGGCCTGCACTTAAACACAATCGACAAAATTTGCAGCTGACAAAATTACCACCTGTCAGCTGCAAAAGGCCACCCTACTCAGATCTGCGCACATTATCCGCCGATACATCACACAGTCCTAGACACTTGGGAAGCTTAATGGAAACACCTCCTCACTTCCTGTTGTCTCAGCCCCATTCGTAACTAGGTGATCAGCACACTGGGTGCAGTGCCTCAAGACCTTGGTCTGCACTTAAACACAATCGACGCTGACAAAATTACCATCTGTCAGCTGCAAAAGGCCACCCTACTCAGATCTGCGCTCATTATTCGCCGATACATCACACAGTCCTAGACACTTAGGAAGCTTAATTGAAACCCCGCATTACTTCCTGTTGTCTCAGCCGCATTTGTAACTAGGAGTCGGATGTTTGTGACTCGGAGGCTGCATGTACATCGTGCTTTGAAAAAGCCAGGGACTTGCGTGTTGCAGGGAAGACGAGTGAGAACCTTAATCCCTTCTCAAGCACCAGTCTGAGAGATGAGAGCATCTTCGGCTCATCTGCCAACATCTGTCTCTTTGCATGTGGCCTCCATGGCTGGCGCAAAGATCAGGGTGGCTCGGAAGTGAGATTCCAGCCCGATGCTCCTTGACCCCTTGTCTCCTTTGCTCAGATCCCGCTCACATTTTCTCCCAGCCGTGGCCTTGCAACTCCTTCCCGTAGCAACCCCATGATGTCACGCATCACAATAGCAGCCGCAGTGGTAGCCTAGAGCCTTCAAATGGCGTTTTTCCAAAGGAATGCAGAATTGTATGGCACGTGGCCGCCTTGGGGTGGGCACCTTCATACTCGAGGGAAAGTCAATCGATCGGTCCTGAGACTCTGCTGCCATTTGCAACCCTTGATTGGGCATATTCAAGATCATTCTTTAAGAATTATGGAGGATCTTGATGCTTGGTTGTTGTATGTTTTTCCAGGCTGTCTGCCCATGTTCCAGAAGCATTCTCTCCTGACATTTTGCCTGCATATGTGACAGGCATCCTCAGAGGTTGTGAGGCCTCTGAGGATGTTTGCCACAGATGCAGGCGAAATGTCAGGAGAGGATGCTTCTGGAACAAGGCTATACAGCCCGGAAAACTTACAACAACCCAGTGATTCCGGCCATGAAAGTCTTAGACAACACATTGATCTTGATGCTATTGTCCAAGGCCAAGAGGAGTGGGTGTGGTGGGTGTATCAGAAACTAGTTGATGTGGTCTATCCAATGCAATTTTCTGAATCGGCACCCCTAATAACCAAACCGGATCTAAAGTTGACCAAAAATTGATTCGTAAGCCTCTTGGTACTAATGTTGGAGAGTGGTCGCTGGTCAACGTGGTCTCTGTTCAGAGAGGTACCTGGTCAAAGAGGTCCTCAATCAAGAGGTCCCTGGTGAAAGTGGTCGCTGGTGAAAGGGGTCCCAGGTCAATGGGGTCCCAGGTCAAGAGATTCCTGGTCAAAATGGTCCCTGGTCAAAATGGTCCCTGGTCAAAGAGGTCCCTGGTCAAAGAGGTCCCTGGTCAAGTGGTCCCTGGTCAAGTGGTCTCTGGTCAAAGAGGTCCCTGGTCAAGTGGTCTCTGGTCAAAAGGTCCCTGGTCAAAGAGGTCCCTGGTCAAAGAGGTCCCTGGTCAAGTGGTCTCTGGTCAAAGAGGTCCCTGGTCAAGTGGTCCCTGGTCAAAGAGGTCCCTGGTCAAGTGGTCTCTGGTCAAAGAGGTCCCTGGTCAAGTGGTCTCTGGTCAAAAGGTCCCTGGTCAAGTGGTCCCTGGTCAAAGAGGTCCCTGGTCAAGTGGTCTCTGGTCAAAGAGATCCCTGGTCAAAGAGGTCTCTGGTCAAAGAGGTCCCTGGTCAGAGAGGTCCTTGGCCAAGTGGTCACTGGTCAAAATGTCCCTGGTCGAGTGGTCCCTGGTCAAAGAGGTCCCTGGTCAAGTGGTCTCTGGTCAAAGAGATCCCTGGTCAAAGAGGTCCCTGGTCAAAGAGGTCTCTGGTCAAAGAGATCCCTGGTCAAAGAGATCCCTTGTCAAAGAGATCCCTGGTCAAAGAGGTCACTGGTCAGAGAGGTCACTGGTCAAAGAGGTCCCTGGTCAAAGAGGTCCCTGGTCAAGTGGTCTCTGGTCAAAGAGGTCCCTGGTCAAGTGGTCTCTGATCAAAGAGGTCCCTGGTCAAGTGGTCCCTGGTCAAAGAGGTCCCTGGTCAAGTGGTCTCTGGTCAAAGAGATCCCTGGTCAAAGAGGTCTCTGGTCAAAGAGGTCTCCGGTCAAAGAGGTCTCCGGTCAAGTGGTCCCTGGTTAAAGAGGACCCTGGTCAGCGTGGTTCCTGGTCTAAAAAAGGTTGAGAACCACTGCTGTAAGGCTGTGCAAGAGTGATTCGAATGTGGAAGAATGGGGTGTTGTTTTTTGTCATTCTACACATATAATGTGTACTGGGGATGGCCCCGAAGCGGGTGCTTCCTCAGGCACCTTTTGAACAGACGTCACTGCTTGCAACCAGCTGCCAATGGCAGGATGTCTCGATCAATAGCCATTAGTTGTAGTTCTTGCCACCTCTCTGGTGGTGGAATTGCCGGTTCCTGTGTCATAAGCCTGAAGAACAGCAACTAGGCGTTGGTATACTCCATCTTGGTTATGGTTTGGAATCAACTGAGCTTGGGTTCTAAGTTTGTGTGATAATACATGATACCTCGGACACTTCCCAAGTGTCTAGGACTGTGTGATGTATCGGTGAATAATGTGTGCAGATCCAGGTAGGGTGGCCTTTTGCAGCTGATAGATGGTGAATTGTTTTTGCATTTGTTTTTAAGTGCAGGCCAAGGTCTAGAGGCACTGCACCCAGTGTGCCGATCACCACTGGGACTACCTTGACTAGTTTGTGCCAGAGTCTTTGCAGTTCATATCATGTCAGATTTTCCAGTTGCTTCTCGTCAATCCTTCTGTCACCTGGGATTGCAACATCGACGATCCATATTTGGTTTTTTCCCACGATCGTGAGGTCAGGAGTCTTGTGCTCCAAAACTCTGTCAGTCGGAATTCAGAAGTCCCAGAGTGGCACAAGTTGCAGTGTAACAACAACAATTATTATACTAAACTATAATAATAATTATAATAATAATATAATTTTGTTGTTGTTGGTATTCCACTGGAACTTGTGCCACTGTGGGACTTTCGAATTCTGAATAATAATAATAATAATAATAATAATAATAATAATAATATAACAATAATTATAATAATACTATAATTTTTTTTTTGTTGTTGGTATTCCACTGGAACTTGTGCCACTGTGGGACTTTCGAATTCTGAATAATAATAATAAATAATAAATACTACTACTACTACTACTACTAATAGTAATAACAAACTATAACAATAATTATAATAATACTATAATTTTGTTGTTGTTATTCCACTGGAACTTGGGCCTCTGTGGGACTTTCGAATTCAGAATAATAATACTAATACTACTACTACTACTACTACTACTACTAATAGTAATAACAAACTATAACAATAATTATAATAATACTATAATTTTGTTGTTGTTATTCCACTGGAACTTGTGCCACTGTGGGACTTTCGAATTCCGAATAATAATAATAATAATAATAATAATACGATAATAATAATAATCATAATGATACTATTATTATTATTATTATTATTATTATTATTATGCTATGTAACTACTTTGAAAGTAGTTCCTCTACTCCAGAAACTTCGTTTTTGTGGCTGCCGCAAACTAGATTGAATTGGTGAGATATCTCTGTGATGTGATATTCACTGCAAAATATGCTGCAGGATGTCCCTCCTGCAAAAAAAAAAAGTTTAATTAACCATTTCCATGTATTTATGATAGAACCAATTAGGAAATAACATGGATCACCCAGGGAAAAAAAATCGTGTTACATAGTGTTGTTATTATGTTTATTTATGCACCAGGGTTGCCTGGTGGTGCAGTGGGTTAAACCGCTGAGCTGCTGAACTTGCTGACTGAAAGGTTGGTGGTTTGAATCCAGGAAGTGGGGTGAGCTCCCACTGTTAGCCCCAGCTTCTGCCAACCTAGCAGTTCAAAAACATGCCAATGTGAGTAGATCAATAGGTACTGTTTCTGTGGGAAGGTAATGCCGCTCCATGCAGTCATGCAGTCCACATGACTTTGGAGGTGTCTACGGACAATGCCAGTTCTTTGGCTTAAAAATGGAGATGAGCAGGAGAAAACTTTTACCTTTTTGAAAGACAACTTAAGCAGGTACTCTATCTCAATCCGTATGGAAAACAGCACAAAAGGCCTGCTGAGTTTCCCTCCTCCCTCTTTGCAGGAGAAGAGTGTCCCTCGGTGGCCAAGTGCCCCAAAGGTAATAATAGCATTAGGGCCAAGTGTGAGGTTACCAGTGACCTTTAATGCGCTTTGACACACTGACAGGGTGCGATCGCTATGCAAAGAGAGAGCCAAAATCTGCCCTTTGCCATTCATCTTGCAGCAGGACGTTAACCCAACAAGTGTTAACCCTTCCCTTTGCGACCCAAAGTGCTATCTATGTGTGTGTGTGTGGCTGGAGTTGTCAAACCGACAAATCCATCCTAGATTTTATGTGTTTCCTCCACCACAGACATCCCAGTGTTTCTGAGACTCTCCACTGGTGTGGAATTTGCTCAGCCCCACCCACTGCCTCTCCCATAACCGTTTCCTATGGTGCTCTGCAAACACAAAGGAATTGATCAGCCACTGCTCATACTGGAGGGGTCTGGAGGCCTGACTCCACATGATGGAAGTTGTAGTTCACCCTGCATCACTGTGACCCCCACCGACAATGGATCTGGACCACATTTGACACACAGAACCTTCCTCTTCCTCCACCTCCTTCTCCCTTTCCTTCTTCCCGTTTTCCTCCACCTACTCCTTCCTCTCCTTCTTCCCCTCTTCCTCCTTCTCCTTCCTCTCTTCCTCCTGCTCCTCTTCTTCTCCTTCCCTTTTTCTTCCTCTACCTCCTCCTCCTTCCTCTCCTCCTCCTCTTCTTCTGCCTCCTTCCTCTACTTCTCTTCCTCCTGTTCCTCCATCTCCTTCTTCCTGTTTTCCTCCACCTCCTCCTTCCTCTCCTTCTTCTCCTCTTCCTCCTTCTCCTTTCTCTCTTCCTCCTGCTCCTCTTCTTCTCCTTCCCTTTTTCTTCCTCTACCTCCTCCTCCTTCCTCTCCTCCTCCTCTTCTTCCGCCTCCTTCCTCTACTTCTCTTCCTCCTGTTCCTCCATCTCCTTCTTCCTGTTTTCCTCCACCTCCTCCTTCCTCTCCTCCTTCCCCTCTTCCTCCTTCTCCTTCCTCTCCTCCTCTTCCTCCTGCTCCTCTCCGCCTTCTCCTTCTCTTTTTCTTCCTCTGCCTCCTTCTCCTCTTCACTTCCTCCACCCTTTCCTTCTTCCCATTTTCCCCACCTCCTTCCTCACCTTCTTTCCCTCTTCCTCATTCTTCCTCTTCTCCTTCCTTCTCCTTCCTCTACCTCCTTCTGCTTCCTCTCCTCTTCCTCCACCTCTTCCTCACTCTCCTTCTTCCTGTTTTCCTCCACCACCTCCTTCCTCTCCTTCTTCCCCTCTTCCTCCTTCTCCTTCCTCTCCTCCTCTTCCTCCTGCTCCTCTTTTCCTTCCTCTCTTTTTCTTCCTCTGCCTCCTTCCTCCACCTCCTCCACCTTTTACCTCTTCCCGTTTCCCCCAACTCCTCCTTCCTCTTCTTCTTCCCCCTCTTCCTCCTTCTCCTTCCTCTTCCTCCACCTCCTCCACTCTTTCCTTCTTCCTGTTTTCCCCACTTCCTCCTTCCTCTCCTTCTTCCCCTCTTCCTCCTCCTTCTTCCTCTTCCTCCTTCTCCTCCTCCTCTTTTTCTTCCTCTACCTCCTCCTCCTTACTCTCCTTCTTCCCCTCTTCCTACACCTCCTTCTCTTCTTCTTCTTCCTCCACCTTCTTCTCCTTCGTCTCACTATAACATAAAGGCCTACTTGATCAATTCTGAATTTCAACCTGCATTTCCTTTGTGGAATGTAACTTGCACTTCCACTCTCTGTGGTTGTCGTATGTCTTCTAAGAGCGTCTTGTCTTTCGTTGTCATGATGTTGTGTCCCGCCTCGACCTTACATCGGAATAGAGCCTTCCAGCCCATCATACCATCACAACCATCTCCTTGTCCTAGACCAAGATGACCTCATTGTGGCACATTGGTTGTCACCGTCCTCCTTTGCCTTCCCAACCAAAAATGGCCGCTCTTCTTGGCTCTGCTGTTGTTCAACTGCCACAAAATACATTGTGCGGAGCTCTCTTTTGTGGGCAGGATCTTGCCCCTTTTCATGGACCAACTCTACGGTCTGTTGTGTTATTAGCCAATTAACTTGCCCATTCAAGTTTGTGTTATTTGTGTTAGTCATCAGACCATTACACAGCGCAAAGCCGACAAATGGGCTCACGATTCGGCCAGATAACGCCGCCTGGATTGTACAAACAAACAAGTAAATAAGTGATGCGAAGGTGGCGAGTCTTGGGTGGCGAGAAGCTCAATCACAGGGAACAGCCTTCTCCTTATTAGTCGGAATTAATTCCTTTGATTTCCTGCGGCGAAGAGTGTGGGGGAGAGGAACCCCACGGCTTCCCGGCTTCAGGAAATCAAGCTCTAATGGCAAACGGGTGCCTCGATCCAATGGTAGCTTTCCAAATGCAAAATTATTCCCTGTCTGGAAATCTTTTCTTCTTCTTTTCCTCCCTCCCTTGCCTTCCCTCGTACATCTTCCTTCCTTCCTTCTCTCTTCCCTTCTTTTTCTCTCTTCCCTCCCTCCCTTGCACTCTTCTGTTTTCCCTTTCCCTTCTTTTTCTCCCTTACCCCTCCATCTCTTCCTCTTTTTCTCTTCCATTCTCATCCATTCTTTCTCTTCTCTCCCTGTACCTTTCCCCCTGACATTTCCCTTCTTTCCTCCTTTTTCTTTCTTCCCTTTCCCTTCCTTTCCCTTTCTTTTCCCTCCTTCTCTCCCACACTACCTTCTTTTTTCCTTCCTTTACCCCTTCCTTCCTTCTTTCTTTTTTCCTTCCCTTCCCTCTCCCCTTTTTCCTTCTGTTTCCTTCCTTCCTTTCTTCCTCCTTTTGCGTTTCCTTCCCCTTCCCCCTTTCTCTCTTCTCTTTCCTTCCTTCCTTCCTTCCTTCCTTCCTTCCTTCCTTCCTTCCTCCCTCCCTCCCTCCCTCCCTCCCTCCCTCCCTCCCTCCCTCCCCCTCCCTCCCTTTTCCTTCCCTTCCCCCTTTCTTTCTTTTAGCCTTCCTTCCTCCCTTCTTTTTTTCCTGACCTTCCCCTCCCTTTCTTTCCCTTTTCTTTCTTTCCTTCCTTCCTGCTTTTTCCTTCCCTTCCCTTTCTCTTCCCTCCCTCCCTTCCTTCTTTTTTCCTAGCCTTCTCTCTCCCCCTTTTCCTTCTTTCCTTCCTTCCTTTTCCCTGACCTTCCCCTCCCTTTCCTTTCTTTCCATTCTCCTCCCTCCTTCCCTCCCTCCCTCCTTTTTCCTTCCCCTTCCCCCTTTCTTTCCCTTCCTCCTTTCTTTTTTCCTGACCTTCCCCTCCCTTTTTTCCCTTCTCTTTCTTTCTTTCTTTCTTTCTTTCCTTCCTTCTTTTTTCCTTCCTTTCCCTTTCTTTTCTCTTCCCTCTCTCCCTCCCTCCCTTCTTTTTTCCTGGCCTTCTCTCTCCCATTCCTTCTCATTCCTTCCTTCCTTCTTTTTTCCTGACCTTCCCCTCCCTTTTTTCCCTTCTCTTTCTTTCTTTCCTTCCTTCTTTTTTCCTTCCCTTTCCTCTCTCTTCCCTCTTTCCCTCCCTCCCTCCCTTCTTTTTTCCTGGCCTTCTCTCTCCCTATTTATTTCCTTCTCATTCCTTCCTTCCTTCTTTTTCCGTGACCTTCCCCCTCCCTTTCCTTTCTTTCCATTCTCCTCCCTCCCTCCTTTATTCTCCCTTCCCCTTCCCCCTTTCTTTTCCTTCCCCTTCCTTCCTTCCTTTCTTCCTTCTTTCCTTTCCGTCACCCACATGTCACTTAGCAGCAGCCACTTCATTCCCTTTCTTTCCTAGCCACAAGCTTAAAAATCTAGTTTTGAACGTTGCCCAGCCTGGCAAAGGAATTTTACAGAAACAGGGAGGTGGTTTAGAAAAGACAGGTAAGTATGCTCTCCAGGGAACATTAGAAAGACATGCGCATTTCAAGAGTGTGGCCAGGCAACAGAGCCCAGAGGGTGCACAAACACACACCCCCGACACGCAATGCTCCCTGCTCCCATTGTGTTTCCTTCCTTCCTTCCGAATCCCCTTTCTGCCCGCCTTTCCGGGAAACTGGATCTCTCCCCCACTTCATGGGGCCCAAATTAAACCTCCCTTTGAGGCCGTGTCAGAATTCTAGGTCAGATGCCATTAAATGCCGTGGTACGGTTTCCTGGAGCAGTGAAGCAAAGTCTAAGTTTGGAGAGCTGACGAAGTTTGCCGGGAAGCTTTGGGGGAAGGGAGCTGGCTGCCCGGAGGGAAGAAAATGGAAATGTCATTGGCAGGCGGAGAAGCATTGGGTTTCATGGAATCGTGGAAGGGACCCCCAGGGGCCCTTCTTTCTGCCAAGCGGGGAAACACCATCCAACCCTTCCCGGTAGATGGCCATCAAGCCTTGACTTCAAATCCCCCTGAAGATGGACACTCCACTGGTTTCAAGGCAGCAGAAAACATCCCTTGATCTGATCACTGATGCAGCCTAGAATCTGTTTCCATATGGAGACCATTTCAACCTAGATTGTATGTGTTTCCTCCACCACGGACACCCCAGTGTTTCTTTCTCTCTCCATTGGTGTAGTATTTCCATGACTCCGCCCACTCCCTTAACCCTTTTCTACCATTCCTATGACGCACAGCAAATGGAGAGAAATTGATCAGCATACTGTAGAGTTTGGGGGACTGACTCAACATGATGGAAGTTGTAGTTCCTCCTGCATCAAGACAGAGCACTGTGACCCCCACGAACAATGGACTTGGACCACACTTGGCACACAGCACCCCCATGACCAACGAAAAATACTGGAGAGTTTGGGAGGAATTCATCTTGATTTATAGGAGTTGTAAGTACTGGGATTTATAGTTCACTTGCCATCAAAGAGCACTTTGAACCCCACCAACCATGGATCCACAGCAAAGAATACTGGTGGTCTTTGGGTAGTTTTGTAGGAGTTGTAGTTCACATGCAACCAGAAAAACCGACCCCCACCAACGATGGATCTGAATTAATCTTGGCATACAGAACCCCCCATGACCAACAGAACCCACCTTCATTTCTGGGAGTTGTAGTTCACCTACATCTGGAGACAAGGTGACCACCACCAACAATAGACGGGGACCAAACTTGGCACAAACAACTCCCATGACCAACTGAACCTACCTTCATTTCAGGGGGTTGTAGTTCACCTACATCTGGAGACATCGTGACCACCACCGTCAATAGACAGGGACCAAACTTGGCACACACAACCCCCATGACCAACTGAACCCACCTTTGTTTCTGGGGGTTGTAATTCACCTACATCTGGAGACAACGTGACCACCACTGTCAATAGACAGGGACCAAACTTGGCACACACAACCCCCATGACCAACTGAACCCACCTTTGTTTCTGGGGGTTGTAATTCACCTACATCTGGAGACAACGTGACCACCACTGTCAATAGACAGGGACCAAACTTGGCACACACAACCCCCATGACCAACTGAACCTACCTTCATTTCGGGGGGTTGTAGTTCACATACATCTGGAGACAACGTAACCACCACCGTCAATAGAGGGGGACCAAACTTGGCGCACACAACCCCCATGACCAACTGAACCCACCTTCGTTTCTGGCGGTTGTAGTTCACCTACATCTGGAGACGACGTGACCACCACCATCAATAGGCGGGGACCAAACTTGGCACACAGAACCCCCATGACCAACTGAACTCACCTTCGTTTCTGGGGGTTGTAGTTCACCTACATCTGGAGACAATGTGACCACCACCGTCAATAGACGAGGACCAAACTTGGCACACACAATCCCCATGACCAACTGAACCTACTGTACGGGCTTGAGGGAGCTGACTCACCATAGTGGGAGTTGTAGTTCACCCTACAGTGAGAGTCCACCCTGGACCCCACCGATGATATATCTAGAACAAACTTTCTCAATGTGACAGACTATGTACTGATGGAGTTACGGGGGTTAACCTGGCATGATGTGAGTTGTAGTTCACCCACGACCTTATGCATTTTGTAATTTTTTTAAAAAAATTGACTTCTTCAACTAGCCCAGGCAACTCCGGGTCCCCAAGCTAGTAAAAAAAATAAACATGAGTCGTAAAAGAATCAGAACGTATAGCTATAACCCTAAAACACTCAAGAGGATCTCTTCAAACATGTGTAGAGCAACATAATACCTGTTGGGCTATTTCGGTTTCATTGCATTCCCTTCGGGATGAGAAGGGTTCCCGGACGTTCTTCAGATTTTGGGGTGACTTCTTATTTTGCTAATGAGTGAATTTGTGCTCTCCTTCCATTAATTTTTATTTAGACAAAATAATGCAAACCTTATATACCAATGTACAAACAAAAACAAGTTTTAAAAGATTGATTGATTGATAGACAGACACAAACCTACCTACCTACCTACCTACCGGGTTTGGACTGGATGGCCCTTTGGGGTGCCTTCAAATGTTAGGATTCTGTGATTCATAGATACATATATACATGCAAGGGATTGGACTGGATGGTCCTTAGGGTCCCTTCCAGTTTTTGAATTGTATGATTGATTGATTGAACTATACATACAGAGGTTTGACGGGATGACCCTTGGGATCCCTTCCAGTTTTTGGATTGTATGATTGTTTGTTTGATTGATTGATTGATAGAACCATACATACAGAGATTGGTCTGGATGGCCCTTGGGGTCCCTTCCAGCTTTCAGATTGTATGATTGTTTGGTTGGTTGGTTGATTGATTGATTGATTGATTGATAGAACCATACATACAGGGGTTGGACTGGATGGCCCTTGGGGTCCCTTCCAGCTTTTGGATTGTTTGATTGAATGATTGATAGAACCATACATACAGGGGTTGGACTGGATGGTCCTTAGGATCCCTTCCAGCTTTTGGATTATATGATTGATTGATTGATTGATTGATTGATAGAACCATACATGCAAGGGTTGGACTGCATGGCCCTTGGAGTCTCTTCCAGCTTTTGGATTATATGATTGATTTATTGATTGATTGAACCATATGTACAGGGGGTTGGACTGGATGGCCCTTGGGGTCCCTTCCAACTCTCGGATACTATGAAGCAGTCACAGATCCTTTGAATCCAGAGATGAGTGAGGAGCAGACAGGATTGGCAGGCGTTGTCTTGGGCTATAATTACGACTTGGTTCAACCTGGGACAGGCAGAGCCAAGGGAATTCCCAACACGCCTGCGTGAAATGCAGAGCGATAGCACGAGTGGCACTTGGCTTGAGAAAAAGAAATCCATGTGAAAGGGATGTCGGACTCTTAGCCGAAGAGGAGTCAAGAGTGTGATGCAGCAGCTCAAAAGGCCAATGCGATTCTAGACTGTCAATCCCACTAAGATTGACATCCCGTCCCCTAATATGAGAGCCACCCCAAACCTACCCTGCGGCTGGTTGTCCATAGCATTGAGCGAACCTCAGAGGCATTTTTGGAGACTCGGAAAGACGGGCAGGAGCAGATGCGGGACTCATATGATCCCCCACAGGAGGCTGAGGTACAAAAGCCACTCATGTTCTATTGGTGCGACTTGCACTCGAGAGGTGTGTTGGGGGAATTGGGACGCTTTGGCCCTATTTTGGGCAGGGCTTCGAATCCCTTTTGGAAGGGAACTTATGCCCTTTTTTGCATAGTCGGTGCAAGACTCTGGAACAAGTTGCCAGGAATATCTTGCAGATATTGTCATTCGTAAGACATCCTGTGATAATGCAGCATTTCTCATTAAGAGCCACATCCATGTTTTAATGTGGTGAGATGTGTTCCACACTGGCATGCGTGCTCAGCAGCAGAGTAGCAAAGCGTAAGGGCAGATGCCTTCACTGTGTCTGGTTGTGAAGCCAAGGTTGTGCCAGTCAGACGTCTTCACTGTGTCTGGTTGTGAAGCCCAGGTTGTGCCAGTCAGATGTGTTCACTGTGTCTGGTTGTGAAGCCCATGTTGGGACAGTCAGATGTCTTCACTGTGTCTGGTTGTGAAGGCCAGGTTGGGACAGTCAGAAGTCTTCACTGTATCTGGTTGTGAAGCCCAGGTTGGGACAGTCAAAAGTCTTCACTGTGTCTGGTTGTGAAGCCCAGGTTGGGACAGTCAAAAGTCTTTACTGTGTCTGGTTGTGAAGCCCAGGTTGGGACAGTCAGATGTCTTCACTGTGTCTGGTTGTGAAGCCCAGGTTGTGCCTGTCAGATGTCTTCACTTTGTCTGGTTGTGAAGTCCAGGTTGTGCCAGTCAAATGTCTTATCAGTGTCTGGTTGTGAAGCCCAGGTTGTGCCAGTCAGATGTCTTCACTGTGTCTGGTTGTGAAGCCCAGGTTGTGCCAGTCAGACGTCTTCACTGTGTCTGGTTGTGAAGCCCAGGTTGGGCCAGTCAGATGTCTTCACTGTGTCTGGTTGTGAAGCCCAGGTTGGGCAGTCAGATGTCTTCACTGTGTCTGGTTGTGAAGCCCATGTTGGCACAATCAGATGTCTTCACTGTGTCTTGTTGTGAAGCCCAGGTTGGGCCAGTCAGATGTCTTCACTGTGTCTGGTTGTGAAGCCCAGGTTGGGACAATCAGATGTCTTCATTGTGTCTGGTTGTGATCCCCAGGTTGGGCCTGTTTGATGTCTTCACTGTATCTGGTTGTGAAGCCCACGTTGGGTGAGTCAGATGTTTTCACTGTGTCTTGTTGTGAAGTCCAAGTTGTGCCAGTCATCACCTCGTTTCCCCTGTAATAGGTAGTAAGACCACCTAAAGCTTTGGAGAGCTTCTGTTCAACCATTTCAAAGCTCCCTGGTTGAGTGGTGATGACACGATCGTCAGCATAGATGAAACTTTCTGTCTCTTCTGGCAGTGGCTGGCGATTTGTCTAAATGTTGAACATTAATTAATGGAGCAATCATGCTTCCCTTAGGCAGGCCACTCTTCTGTTTTCGCCATCTGTTTCTCTGTTTGGTATCAGAGAGGCATTGCGTTGCTTCTCGTTCTGCAGAGAACGTGTCCGTCTTGCTGGTTGTCTCTCCCCAAGCAGCGCTTGCTGTACGGGACACACAGTGCTTTCTCTGCCTGCGGCTATGCATTTCGCGCTGTTCCCGCATGCCATCTTATTAGCTTTGTATACTGATCACTGCCTGGAACTTCCTTGCAAGGTCTCGGAGAATTGCACAACTAGGGTTTACGGTTAGTTAGGATTTGCATCCTGTTGGGATGAAAGAGCATCCGGGTCTCTCTCTCTCTCTCTCTCTCTCTATCTATCTACTTATCTATATGTATTTATCTCAATAAATAGATCAACAGATTGATTGATTGATTGATTGATAGAGATGGATAGGTGATAGATAAATAGATCAATGGCTAGATAGATACATAGATACATGTACATAGATATATACATAGATAGAAATTGATAGGTGATAGAGAGATGATAGATAACTAGATCAATAGGTAGGTAGGTAGGTAGGATACATACATAGAGATGGATAGGTGATAGATGATAGAGAGAGAGGGAGAGAGAGAGAGAGATGGAGCAAGGGTGGGATGGATGGATAGATAGAAGAGATAGATAGATAGATGGAGGGAGGGAGGGAGGGAGGGAGGGGGGATAGATAGATAGATAGATAGATAGACAGAAAGACAGACAGACGGACAGACAGACAGATAGATGGAGCGAGGGTGGGATGGATAGATAGCTAGATAGATACATAGATAGAGGGATAGATAGATAGATAGATAGATAGATACATACATACATACATACATACATACATACATACATAGCGATAGATAGGTGATGTATAGATGATATATAAATAGATCAACAGATAGCTAGATAGGTACACAGATACATAGAGATAACAGGTGATGGATGGATAGATGGATGGATTGATAGATAGATAGATGGAGATGGATAGGTGATAGATAAATTGATCAACAGATAGAGATGGATAGGTGATAGATAAGTGATGGATAGGTGATGGATAGATGAAAGATAAATAGATCAATGCATACATATATACATATATAGAGATAGGTAGGTGATGAATAGATGATAGATAAATAGATCGATTGATAGATAGAGATGGACAGGTGATAGACAGAAAAATAGATCAATAGATCGATCGATCGATAGATAGATAGATAGATAGAGATGTACAGGAGATAGATAAATAGATGAATAGATTGATAGATCCATAGATAGATAGAGATGGACAGGTGATAGAAAGATTAGATAGATCAATAGATAGATAGATCGATAGATCGATAGATCGATAGAGATGGACAGGAGATAGATGAATAGATAGATAGATAGATAGATAGATAGATAGATAGATAGATTGATCGATAGATAGATAGATAGATAGATAGATAGATAGAGATGGACAGGTGATAGATAGATTAGATAGATAGATAGATAGATCGATCGATAGATAGATAGATAGAGATGGACAGGAGATAGATAAATAGATGAATAGATTGATCGATCAATAGGTAGATAGAGATGGACAGGTGATAGATTAGCTAGAGATGGACAGGAGATAGATAGATGATAGATAAATAGATCAATAGATAGATTCATAGATAGATAGAATCTGAGAGTTGGGACCCCAAGGACCATCCAGTCCAACTCTTAAGAGATAGATAGATAGATAGATAGATAGATAGACAGACAGACAGACAGACAGAAACATAATTTGACCTCTATTATGCCGTTTTTGG
The DNA here is from genome assembly GCF_037176765.1 of Anolis sagrei. Taxonomy (NCBI): domain Eukaryota; kingdom Metazoa; phylum Chordata; class Lepidosauria; order Squamata; family Anolidae; genus Anolis; species Anolis sagrei. The sequence continues at coordinate 32,928,793 of NC_090031.1, forward strand.
ATTAGATCAACTACTTTCAAAGTAAGTACCACATAATTATTTACATGGATACATAGGACACATATAGTTTTTGCCTACTATATCCCTGCCCTCTCCAATCCTTCCTCATTCAGATAGTTTTGACCATAGGGTGAAAGCCATTCACAAATTGTCTACACTGACAAAGTTGTGTTGTGTTTAGACCTGGGAAGGGCTGCCGGTGAAGAGCGGATTGTCTAACCAGGTGTCTTGTGTCCTCCTCCTTTCCTCCCCCCTTCCTTTGACCCCCGAAATGCAGGTGACGGAGCTGAACGAGCCACTCTCCAACGAAGAGCGCAACCTGCTCTCTGTGGCCTACAAGAACGTGGTGGGGGCGCGGCGCTCCTCGTGGCGCGTGATCAGCAGCATCGAGCAGAAGACCTCAGCCGACGGCAACGAGAAGAAGATCGAGATGGTGCGGGCCTACCGCGAGAAGATCGAGAAGGAGCTGGAGGCGGTGTGCCAGGACGTGCTGAGCCTGCTGGACAACTACCTGATCAAGAACTGCAGCGAGACCCAGTACGAGAGCAAGGTCTTCTACCTGAAGATGAAAGGGGACTACTACCGCTACCTGGCGGAGGTGGCCACGGGGGAGAAGCGGGCGACGGTGGTGGAGTCCTCCGAGAAGGCCTACAGCGAGGCCCACGAGATCAGCAAGGAGCACATGCAGCCCACGCACCCCATCCGGCTGGGCTTGGCCCTTAACTACTCTGTTTTCTACTACGAGATCCAGAACGCCCCGGAGCAGGCGTGCCACCTGGCCAAGACGGCCTTCGACGACGCCATCGCCGAGCTGGACACCCTCAACGAGGACTCCTACAAGGACTCCACCCTCATCATGCAGCTCCTGCGCGACAACCTAACGCTCTGGACGAGCGACCAGCAGGACGACGACGGCGGCGAAGGCAACAACTAGGGCCCTCGGACGGACTGGCAGCCGCACGCCGATGCTACTCCTGCAGTCTTTATGTTTTTTTCCCACCAGTTTTTTGGGGGGAGGGGGTCAGGGGTGGGGAGGGGAGGGGGAGAGGAGGGGCGACCTTCCCGGGAGGCTCCCCACAAACCTGTCTTGGATTGCCTCTTTGACACTTTTGCCAAAACACCACTCGTGGGAAGTCAGGCCGGCTGGGGCGTGTTTGGGAAGGGAAGAAGGGAAGGAAGGAAGGAAGGAACGGCAGCCTCGCAGTGGCATATTATGGACTGTTCTGTAGACAACTAAATAGTAATACCAGGGGAGCTGTCTTTAAGTTATCTTAACCGCTAGGCGTTGACGATGACTAACTCGAATGGAATGGCCCTCTTTTTTTAAACGTTTTCGTTTTTGGCCGTTGCGTTGCACGTTTTGGTTTGCCGTTCCGTGGTTTCCAGTTAGCTTTTTTCGGTCCATCTCTCCTTTGTTTCCTTTTCTTCCCCTATTTATAAACCTCACCCATCGTGACGTTTAAGTAGTTGTGTGTCTCTTCTCCCGGTCCTTAGTTTTGGAGCGCCGCTTGCTGACGATCGCGTCGCTTTTACAGGCGAAAAACTCGCAAAACACCCGCGTCTCGGAGCTTTCTTGAGATACTTAAGATAGCTCGCAGTATTAACGCTCAACCGCAGTTTACAGTATTTCTACGCGACAGCCATATTTGACATCAAGCCATCGAGTGTGAACTTGCTTTGCTTCTTCTTTTGTTTTCTTTTTCCCTAACTCGCTTTGCTCTCCTTTAGTCCGCCATCTTTAATTTCCTCGTTCCGATTCGTAGCCATTTTCATTGGTGCTTGGCGAGCGGCTGTATAGAAGTTTCCAAGAATCAACAAGAGGAAAGGATAGTGAGAATGAAAGTAATTAAAATTTGAAATATTCCAAGGGGAAGCCAGTGGACTGATGCCATTTCTGGGCGTCTCCTGTGACAGCCCCTAAATTCATTCTTGATTCCTTTCTCTAAAAAGGGGGGTTGCAACCTCTCCTTCGTGCTGTGTCTAAGATTTTCTGCTGGGTGGCAAGTTCACTTAGAAGATACCTTTTTTCCTTTCATGTCTTTGCTGCATGCAAACACGCATTGCCGATGATGACCTTGGTGAAAATGCGGAGCAAATTTGGAACGAAATTGTAGGCACTCCGGAACTTGAGCACTGAAACCGAATGTTTTTTTCCTTCTCTGTCTTTGCTGCATGCAAACACGTGTTGTTGACAACCTTGTCTAAAATGCAGAGTAAATTTGGAACGAAATTGTAGGCACTCCGGAACTTGAGCACCGAAACCGAATCTCTTTTCCTGAACAAAGCTTCCGTCTCAAATTAGAAAAAAGAAAAGGGTAAATTTTCTAGGAAAGGATGATTCTTGGAAATTTTAGTCATTTTCACGTTGAAGTTTTTCCTTGTCAAAAGTGGGAGAATCCTCACTTTTGCGGCTCGTGTCTTTGCATCGCATTCGATCGCAATGAGGAGGGTCCCTTTTTTGTTCTTTTTGAGGGGCCAACAAAGTGCTCGTAAACGCAGCGTTGGCGGATGGCACGATTACTTAGGAGATGCCCTTTTTCCTTCTATGTCTTTGCAGCATGCAAACACGTGTTGTTGACAACCTTGTCCAAAATGCAGAGTAAATTTGGAACGAAATTGTAGGCGCTCCGGAACTTGAGCACCGAAACCGAATGCTTTTTTCCTTCTACGTCTTTGCTGCATGCAAACACATGTTGTTGACGAACTTGTCCAAAATGCAGAGTAAATTTGGAACGAAATTGTAGGCGCTCCGGAACTTGAGCACCAAAACCGAATCTCTTCCCCCGAACGAATTATAAACGAATTACGTCTCAAATACTAAAAAATTACGTCTCAAATTTAAAAAAATTACGTCTCAAATTATAAAAAATTACGTCTCAAATTATAAAAAATTACGTCTCAAATTATTAAAAAAAAATAGCGTAAATTTTCTAGGAAAGGATGATTCTTGGAAATTTTAGTCATTTTCACGTTGTCGTTTTTCCTCGCCGAAAGTGGGAGAACGTCACTTTCGTGGTTCGTGTCTTTGCGTCGCATTCGATCGTTGCGAGAAGGGTCCTTTTTTTGTTTTGTTTTTTTCCGAGGGGCCAACAAAACGCTCGTAAACGCGGCGTCGGTGCGGACACCGTTCCTTTAGAAACCTGCCACTCGCTCATGCTTTGTTGCCGCGCGGCGGTTTGCGTCGGATAGATTTTTGCGTCCGGTGGGTTTTTTTGCGTCCGATCCGATCCGAGGAAGACTAGGAGAGGCTTGCAAAGATTTGGGACGACGGAGCCCCGAAACGTCGGGGAACCGGAGGGACATCTTCCCGCTTCTCTTTCCGTTTGCCGTCGTTGTCGTCGTCGTGTCGCATGAGCCGTGGCTTTGTTTTGGTTTGGAAGTGCTTTACTGGAATTACGAAACCCCTTCACCTACACAAAACACACACACACACATATATATAGAAACCGATATATATATATGTCTTTTCTTCTCATATACCCCTCGCTTTTAGCTCTGGCTGCTTTAGGAAAACTATACGCGCAAAAGGGGGGACAAGACCGCACAAGAGGGCTCAATTCGGAGGGAGGGTTTCGGGGGATTTGTGAGCAGCTTGAATGGTTCCGATATTTTTCCTCTCGTTTTTCTTTCTTTCGTTCGAGAAATGCACTTGCCTATGATAGCCGTCTCTCCAGTGAAATGAATTAACTGCTCCATTACTCTATTGATACAATATTGTGCATGCTGGTGTCGTATTTCTATAAGAGTAGCTTGAAATTTATTAACTTATACTGTAGGTGTTATGTATTCCTATGACAAAATAGTCTTCAGCGATTTTTTTTAAAAAAGTTTTTTTTTAATTTATTTTGAATTATTTTAATTTTTTTTCTTTTAATTTTGGGGGGCAAAATTAAAAAAAATAAAGTTTGCTCTCCCAAATAGTGACCGTAACGAAACCGATCTAGATGTTGCTATAGTGACATGCGATTCTATGCGAATTCGTTCTCTCTTTTTTTTTTTTAGTCTCGGAAGTTACGAGGAAAAAAAAAAAGTCCGAAAGCAAACGAAAACACCAGTGTTAGCCGAATCTTAATGTCTGGTGTGCGTCATGGTGAAATTATAACTATTACAGTGTAGGAGAAAAACGAAGGAAGCCTTTGTTTGTGCTTTTTCTGTCACGTTTATGATGCAGTGAACTCTTTTTAAGGTCGAATCAGTGGTTACGATTACTTTTCCTTTCCTTTTTTCCTTTTCTTTTTCCCGACTCCGTGTTTCTGTAAGGGATGATTTCACACACGGACCATTCTTAGCAGTTTTCCTCAGTGATGGAATATCATGAATGTGAGTCATTATGTAGCCGTCGTACATTGAAGCCAATAAACTTAAACAGATCTGATGTCAGTGCTGCGGCTTCACCGCTGGTCTTGTCTCCGGACTCGTTCTTCTTTTGCTGGGGATGATGGGAAACCTACTCGTTCGCGTTTCCGACCCGGGCACGACTCGTAACGGTTGTATTTCCCATCCTTTCTAAGCCAGGAGTCGGGAGTCAAAACGCCCCGGAGAAGGCAAGGATTCGTCAGTCCCGAAGACCCGGCTCTTGAATGGGAGGCAATGATGAATACTGTCTCCGCCTGACTGGTAACAGTCATGGTGACTCAAACTGAAGCATGAGCGGCGGAGGAGACGGGGACCCCATAAGTGCGCATCACCAGAGCCGGGAAGAAGGCCAAGCGGGAAAAGGCGTTTGTAGTTGGAGAAAGCTAAGGGAGTGAATCCCAGGATCGGGAGGGACCCCAAAGGCCATCCAGTCCAACCCCGTGCTGCCAGGCGAGAAGATAGACTTACCACCCTCCTCTTTCTCCTTGGCATCTTCTTCCTCCCTCCTCCTCCTTCTTCTCCTCCTTCTCATCCTCCTGCTCTTCCTTCTCTTCCTCCTTTTCCTCCTGTTCCTCTTGGTCTTCCTTCTCTTCTTCTTCCTCCTCCTCCTCCTCCTTTTCTTCCTATTCCTCCCCCTGCTCTTTCTCCTCCTCCTGTTCTTCTCTTCCTCCTGTTCCTCTTGCTCTTCCTTCTCTTCTTCCTTCTTCTCCTACTCTTCCTTCTTCTCTTCCTGCTCTTCCTCTTCCTCCTCTTCCTCATCCCCCTCTTCTTCCTCCTGCTCTTTCTCCTTCCTCCTCTTCCTCCTGTTTCTCTTGGTCTTCCTTCTCTTCTTCTTCCTCCTCCTCCTCCTCCTCTTCTTCCTATTCCTCCTCCTGCTCTTCCTCCTCAACTTGCTCTTTCTCCTCCTATTCTTCTCTTGCTCCTCTTCCTCCTGTTCCTCTTGCTCTTCCTTCTTCTCTTCCTTCTCTTCTTCTTCTTCCTCCTCCTGCTCTTCCTCCTCCCCCTCTTCTTCTTCTTCCTCCTCTTCCTTCTTTTCTTCCTCTTCCTTCTCCTCCTACTCTTCCTCCTCCTCCTGCTCTTGCTTTTCCTCCTACTCTTCCTCTTCATCCTTCTCCTCCTTATCTTCCTTCTTTTCTTCCTCTTCCTCCTCCTCCCGCTCTTCCTCTTCCTCCTGCCCTTCCTCCTCGTCCTTCTCCTTCTCTTCCTCCTCCTCCTCTTGGTCTTACTTCTCTTCTTCTCCTCCTCTTCTTCTTCTTCTCCCTCCTCCTCTTCCTGCTCCTGCTCTTCTGCCTCTTCTTCCTATTCCTCCTCCTGCTCTTCCTCCTCCTCCTCCTGCTCTTTCTCCTACTCCTGTTCTTCTCTTCCTCCTCTTCCTTCTGTTTCTCTTCATTCTTCTCTTCCTCCTCCCCCTCTTCCTCCTCCTCCTCTTCCTTCTTTTCTTCCTCTTCCTTCTCTTCCTTCTCCTCCTGCTCTTGCTCTTCCTCCTGCTCTTCCTCCTCGTCCTTCTCCTCCTTATCTTCCTTCTTTTCTTCCTCTTCCTCCTGCTCTTCCTCTTCGTCCTTCTCTTCCTTCCTCCTCCTCTTCCTCTTCTTGCTCTTCTTCCTCCTCATCCTCCTTCTTCTCTTCTTCCTTGTCTTCCTCCTCCTCCTGCTTTTCCTCCTCGTCCTTCTCCTCCTTATCTTCCTTTTCTTCCTCCTCCTGCTCTTCCTCCTCGTCTTCCTCTTCCTTCTTCCTCTTCCTGCTCTTCCTCCTCCTCCTCCTCCTTCTCCTCCTCCTCTTTTTTCAGGGTTGTGAGGGACCCTAAAGGCCATCTATTCCAACCCTTTGCTGCCAGGCGGGAAAACAGAATAACTAATCTCCTCTTCTTCCAGGACTCTAAACAGCTAACAAACATTAACTTTCTATTACTACTACTACTACTACTACTGCTATTATTAGACTCGCGTCATTGGGAGGGACCCTAAAGGCCATTTCAATGGTTGAGTGGTTCAGTGGTTTTCCTGGTGTACCATTCCTTGATGGGATCACCATAAGTCCCAAATGAGTCGAAGGCACACAAACAAGAGCCATGCAAAGTTTGATTGACAGATTGGGTTCTTCTGAGGCTGAGAGTGATTTGCCCAAGTGCACACAATGCCATTCAAAACAATCAATACTTGAGGTCGGAGAATGTGCTTTCTTCGGATCTCCTGTCCTAAGAGGCAGTGTGATCCACTTTTTCTCGCCCCCCAAAATAATATAACTGAATCCTCCCCCCTGCAATGCAGAAAGGCTGCGCATGCGCCCTTGGCCCCCTCCAGACCGCGGTGCCCACTTTGCACGTGTCTTGGCTGCCATCTTATGGATGATGCCGACATTGCAGCCTCTCAACTCATCATCATAATACTTGATGGCCTTTGGGGGTCCCTTCCAGCTCTTGAATTCTTTGATTGACAGATAAGATAGACAGACAGACAGATACAAATATACATGCAAGTGGTCAGATTAGATGGTGCTTGGGGTCCCTACCTATTTTAGGATTCTTGAGGTCCATTACAACTAGGATTCGAAGAGATAATTATAATAACAATATAAATTTAGATATAGGAGCCCCCGGTGGCCCAGTGGGTTAAACCCCTGTGCTGGCAGGACTGAAGACCGACAGGTCGCAGGTTCGAATCCGGGGAGAGGAGGATGAGCTCCCTCTATCAGCTCCAGCTCCTCATGCGGGGACATGAGAGAAACCTCCCACTGGGCAATGTCCTTGCAGACGGCCAATTCTCTCACACCAGAAGTGACTTCTGACACGACCAAAAAAATAAATGAATTTAGATATAGATGCATACACAAAGAGGGTTAGACTGGATGGCCCTTGGGGTCCCTCCCACCTCCAAAATTCTATGTTAAAGATCGATATTGATATCGATATATAAATATCATACAAGAGGTTGGACTAGATGGCCCTTGGGGTCCTTCCAATTTCAGGATTCTACGATAGATGATAGACAGACAGATAGATAGATATATTAGACAGATAGAGGATATATGATCGGTAGATAGAGGGATTGGACTGGATGGTCCTTAGGATCCCAACTTCCTATCTATCTATCTTTATCTAATATATCTGTCCATCTATCTAATATATCTATCTGTCTACCCTATTCTGTCTGATAGGAAGATTGAGGGGTTGGCCCTTGGGGTCCTTCCAACATCAGGATTCTATGATGGAAGATAGATAGACAGACAGACATATATTAGACAAATAGAAAAATCGATCGATAGATAGATAATAGGTTGGACTAGATGGCCCTTGGGGTCTTTCCAACATCAGGATTCTATTATGGAAGATAGACAGACAGACATATTAGACAGACAGACAGATAGATAGATGATACGTTGGACTAGATAGCGCTTGGGGTCTGCCCAATGTCAGGATTCTATGATAGATAGATAGATAGATAGATAGATAGATAGATAGATAGATAGATAGATAGATGACAATAGGTTGGACTAGATGGCCCTTGGGGTCCTTCCAACATCAGGATTCGATGATAGTACATAGACAGACAGACATATTAGACGGACAGACAGACAGAAAGATAGATGATAAGTTGGACTAGATGGCCCTTGGGGTCCGCCCAATGTCAGGATCCTATGATAGATAGATACATAGACAGATAGATAGATAGATGGATGGATGATAGGTTGATGGCCTTTGGGGTCCTTCCAACATCAGGATTCTATGATAGTAGACAGACAGACAGACAGACAGATAATAGGTTGAACTAGATGGCCCTTGTGGTTCTTCCAACATCAGGATTCTATGATAGATAGAGAGATAGATAGACAGACAGACAGATAGATAATAGTTTGGACTAGATGGCCTTTAGGGTCTTTCCAACATCAGGATTCTATGATAGTAGATAGACAGACATATTAGACAGACAGACAGATAGTTGATACGTTGGACTAGATAGCCCTTGGGGTCCTTCCAACATCAGGATTCTATAATAGATAGATAGATAGATAATAGGTTGAACTAGATGGCCCTTGAGGTCCTTCCAACATCAGGATTCTATGATAGTAGATAGACAGACAGATAGATAGATAGATAACAGGTTGGACTATATGGCCCTAGGGGTCCTTCCAACATCAGGATTTGATGATAGTAGATAGATAGACAGACAGACATATTAGACAGACAGATGATAGGTTGGACTAGATGGCCCTTGGGTCCTTCCGACGTCAGGATTCTATGGTAGTAGACAGACAGACAGACAGACAGATAGATGATAGGTTGGACTAGATGGCCCTTGGGGTCCTTCCAATGTCAGGATTCGATGATAGATAATGATAGGTTGGACTAGATGGCCCTTAGGGTCCTTCTAATGTCAGGATTCGAAGATAGATGGATGGAAGGATGGATGATAGGTTGGACTAGATGGCCCTTGGAGTCTTTTCAACATCAGGATTCAATGATAGTAGACAGACAGACAGACAGACAGATAGATAATAGGTTGGACTAGATGGCCCTTGGAGCCCTTCCAGCTTCAGGATTCAATGATAGATAGATAGATAGATAGATAGATAGATAGATAGATAGACGGACAGATGGACAGATGGACAGATGGACAGATGGACAGATGGATAGATAGAGATGATAGGTTGGACTAGATGGCCCTTGGGGCCCTTCCAGCTTCAGGATTCAATGATTGATAGATAAATAGATAGATAGATAGATAGATAGATAGGTTGGACTAGATGGCCCTTAGGGTCCTTCCAACGTCAGGATTCTATGGTAGTAGATAGACAGACAGACAGATGATAGGTTGGACTGGTTGGCCTTTGGGGTCCTTCCAACATCAGGATTCAATGATAGATAGATAGATAGATAGATAGATAGATAGATAGAGATGATAGGTTGGACTAGATGGCCCTTGGGGTCCTTCCAAAGTCAGGATTCTATGGTAGTAGATAGACAGACTGATAGATTGATGATAGGTTGGACTAGATGGCCCTTGGGGTCCCTCCAACGTCAGGATTCGATGATAGATAGATACTCCTTGGGATCCCTTCTAACTTCATGCTCCTGTGTCAAAGATAGATCTCTCTATCCCTATGGGTTCATGCACAATGTAAACAAGGTTGGTGTGGCTGTCCCTTGGGACCCCTTCCATCTCTGCGCTCCCCTGGTTCCAAGGGACAATAAGGATGTGCTAATGCATCCAATGGGGTGTGAGGAGGCCCCACTGGAGAGGAGGCCTTGACCTTCCCAGGGCTGTGGCATGTGCGACATGGTCATAAGGGGGCTGCGGTGGCGCATGCCTCCCTCACAAACCGCACTCCACCCCCTTTTGTCCTGGCACACACAGGCAGGCAGTCAGGCAGGCGCGCCTTGCACACGCTCTGGCACACTCACCCTGGGCCTGGCTGGCCAATGGGCGCCACAGCAGCGGTGGTGCAGCAGCCAATGAGTCAAGGCGAGCGCAAGCTGCCAAATCACTCCTCTGTTGCTAAGGCTTGGAAGAACTGAATGAGGAGAGATATGGATGGAGGAGGAGGCAGTCAGGCGCATGGGCACACACCTCTCCATTCGTCCTCACAGCACATGTTATGCAAGCAGGCCGCTGGGTCATGCCCTGGCAGAGGTCATGATTCAGAGAGAGATACACATATAGCTATGCACAGCGACACAGGTAGACACAGAGACGCAGGGCGTTGGACTGGATGGCCTTTGGAGCGCCTTCCAACCAACTCTAGGCAGGAAAACAACCCAAATATTCAATCATAAGCAGGTTTGGAAGGAATTTATTGATGCGCATCAAATCTCGATTTTAGAAAAAAGGGCGAAGCAAGATGTTTGGGGCTCATTTGGCGGCCCCTTCCTCGGGCTTCTTGACCTCTGGCCTGGGGATCTGGGCGTGGGCCTCGAAGGTGACCGGGATCTTGATCTCCGCAGACTGCAAGGCTGGCTTGGGCAGCGGCGCCTCCACCGTCAGAAGGCCCTCCGGGGACAGGGAAGAGCGGACCGCCGAGGGGTCCACGCCCGGGGGGAGCCTGAGGAAGGAAAGGGAATCGGAAGGGAAAGAAAGGAGGAAGGAAGGAAGGAAGGAAGGAAGGAAGGAGGAAGGGAGGAAAGAAAAGAAAAGAAAAGAAAAGAAAAGAAGGGAGGGAGGGAGGGAGGGAGGGAGGGAGGGAGGGAGGGAGGGAGGGAGGGAGGGAGGGAGGGAGGGAGGGAGGGAGGGAGGGAGGGAGGGAGGGAGGGAGGGAGGGAGAAAGAAAGAAAGAAAGAAAGAAAGAAAGAAAGAAAGAAAGAAAGAAAGAAAGAAGGAGAAGGATGGATGGGAGGAAGGATGGATGGAAGAAAGGATAGATAGAAGAAAGGGAGGAAGGAAGGAAGAAGGGTGGAAGGAAGGAGGAAGAATGGATGGATGGAAGAAAGGAAGAAGGATGGATGGAAGAAAGGAAGGGGGAAGGAAAGAAGGAAGAGAAGGATGGATGGAAAGAAGGAAGGAAGGAAGGATGGAATAAAAGGAGGAGGAAGAAAGGAAGAAGGATGGATGGAAGAACGAAGGGGGAAGGAATAAAAGAAGGAGGAAGGAAGAAGGGTGGAAGGAAGGAGGAAGAATGGATGGATGGAAGAAAGGAAGAAGGATGGACAAGAAAGGAAGGAAAGCATGGATGGAAAAAAGGAAGGAAAAAGGAAGGATGGATGGAAGAAATGAAGGAGGAAGGAAAGAAGGAAGGGAAGGTTGAATGGAAAGGAGGAAGGTAGGAATGATGGATGGATGGAAGCAAGGAAGGAAGGAAGGAAGGGGGAAGGATGGACGGAAGAAAGGAAGGAGGAAGGATGGATGGAAGAAATGAAGGAGGAAGGAAAGAAGGAAGGGAAGGTTGAATGGAAAGGAGGAAGGTAGGAATGATGGATGGATGGAAGCAAGGAAGGAAGGAAGGAAGGAAGGGGGAAGGATGGACGGAAGAAAGGAAGGAGGAAGGATGGATGGAAGAAATGAAGGAGGAAGGAAAGAAGGAAGGGAAGGTTGAATGGAAAGGAGGAAGGTAGGAATGATGGATGGATGGAAGCAAGGAAGGAAGGAAGGGGGAAGGATGGACGGAAGAAAGGAAGGAGGAAGGATGGATGGAAGAAATGAAGGAGGAAGGAAAGAAGGAAGGGAAGGTTGAATGGAAAGGAGGAAGGTAGGAATGATGGATGGATGGAAGCAAGGAAGGAAGGAAGGGGGAAGGATGGACGGAAGAAAGGAAGGAGGAAGGATGGATGGATGGAAAGAAGAAGGAAGGAAGAGGGGAGGGAGGATGGATGGATGGAAGAAAGGAAGGAAGGATGGAAGAAAGGAAAGATGGGAGGGAAGATAAGAGGGAAGAAGGATGGAAGAAGGAAGGAAGGAAGGAAGGAAGGAAGGAAGGAAGGAAAGGATGGATGGATGGAAGGAAAAGGAAAGGGATAGAAGAAGGAAGGGAAGTAAGAGAGGAAGGAACGATGGACAGAGGAAAAGAAGGAAGGAAGGGATGGAAGAAGGAGAGGGGAGGGACAGAAGAAGGAAGGAAAGACCAAGAGGGAGGGAGAGCACAGCAGTTGAGGATGCTTGCCATAGATGCAGGCGAAACGTCAGGAGAAATGCCTCTAGAACATGGCCATATAGCCCGAAAAAACCCACAAGAACTGAGTTTCCTCCCTATTTCCCTATTTGGAGAAAATATAACAAAAGGTGCCATTTTCCATCTGGCCACAGGATGGCGACAAAGTGGACTCAGCAGGAGCCCTCTACTGCTAGGCTGCACTAAAAGGGTGCAATTCCCGAGTTGGCCACTGGATGGCAGCAAAGAGACATGCCATTAAGGCATTGCAGGGCTCAGGATGGGCCTCCTTCTGCACTGTCTGGGGATGATGGGACCTGTTGTTGTTTCAACTCCCCAGGTAAAAGGATCAAAGGAAACGGGTCCCTCCATTGGGAAGGAACTGACCAGAAACCCGCCCAGCAACTTACGTGTATTTCCTGGTGAAACACCTGGAAATAAATCCATGCTCATCTTGTCGTTCTTCGTGTTTTCCTGAAAGAGACGGAAGGAGAGAACGTAAACAAACCCCACATTTGGACACAGACCTATTCTTACATTTTATTATTGGCTTATTACATATTATTTTAATATATATTATTTTATAATATAACATTATATTATTATATATTTTTATATTATTGTTGCTTTAGTTTATTGTTGTTATATTGTGACTGTATTAATGCAATCGCAATCGTATAAAGCAATTATAATGTAAAGTAACAATAATTTATAATACTACAAAATAAAATAATATAAAACATAGTAAAAACAGGATGCAAATAAATCTATACTAGTATTACTATTAAACATAATTTATCAATCAATCAATCAAAACCTAATGTTTGAAAAGACCCCAAAGACTACCCTATCTATCTATCTATCTATCTATCTATCTATCTATCTATCCATCCATCCATCCATCCATCCATCCCAGCATTGGAAGAGACCCTAAGGGCCATCCCATCCAATTCCCTGTATGTATGTATGTGTCAGTTTGCCTCTCTCATAGATAGATAAATAGACATAGATAGATAGATAGATAGATAGATAGATAGATAGACAGAGGGATGGATGGATGGATGGACGGATGGACGGACAGATAGACAGATAGAGGGATAAACAGATAGATGAATGGATGGATGGATAGATGGATAGACGGACAGACAGACAGACAGACAGATAGATAGATAGATGGATGGATGGAGGGATAGACAGACAGATAGATAGAGGGATGGGTGAGTAGGTAGATAGGATGATAGATACATAAGAAGATAGATGGGAAGATATACACATACAAGTAGTTGGACTCTAGTTGGATTCTATGATAGATGGATGGCTAGATAGATAGATAGATAGATAGATGTATACGTACATACAGAGGGTTGGATAGATAGGTTAGTAGCTAGGTGGATGGATAGAAAGATATCTAGATGCAGAAGGTTGGACTGGATGGCCCTTGGAGTCTCTTCCAACGTCACGATTTTATGATGGATGGGTGGATGGATAGACAGATAAATAGATAAGTGGCAGGTGGGTCAGTGGGTACGTAGGTAGGTGGATGGATGGATGGATGGATGGATGGCTAGATAGATGGATGAATGGATGGATGGATAGAGGGATAGACAGAGGGATAGATAAAGTGGTTGGGTGGGTCAGTGGGTAGGTAGATAGATAAGTAGATAGATAGGATGATAGATACATGCGAAGATACAAACATACACATACAAAGTTGGACTGGATGGCCCTTGGGGTTCCTTCCAACTAGGATTCTTTGATTGATTGATAGATAGATAGATAGATAGATAGATAGATAGATAGATAGATAGATGGTGGATGGATTGATGTATTGATGGATCAATGGATCAATGGATCAATAGATAGACCAATAGATAGATAGAGCGATGGATGGATGGATGGATGGATGGATGGATGAATGGATGGATGGATAGATAGAGATAGATAGATAGATAGATAGATAGATGGTGGATGGATTGATGTATTGATGGATCAATGGATCAATGGATCAATAGATAGACCAATAGATAGATAGAGCGATGGATGGATGGATGGATGGATGGATGGATGGATGGATGGATGGATGAATGGATGGATGGATAGATAGAGATAGATAGATAGATAGATAGATAGATAGATAGAGGGATAGAGGGATAGAGGGATAGAGGGATAGAGGGATGGGTGGGTAGGTAGATAGGGTGATAGATACATGGGAAGATAGATAGATGGGAAGATATACACATACAGGTAGTTGGACTGGATGACCCTTGAAGTCCCTTCCAACTTCAGGATTCTAAGATGGATGGATGGGAAGATCGGCACATATACATACATACAGAAGGTTGGACTGGGGGGCCCTTGGCTCCCCTTCTAACTCTAGGACTCCCTGACCCACCAGCCCCCTATTCAATCACTGCCTTGGCCGAGGGTGGGGCTGGATGCCCTCCTGGGCCCCTTTCCTTCCATCCTTACCGGTGATCTCCACCACGCCGTCCTTGGTCTTGACCAGGAGCTCCTCAGGGGCGAAGTGGTTGACGTCGAGGGCCACCTTCCACCCTTCGGGGGTCTGCCGGATCTCGGAGACGCCGCTGCTGAGCTGCCGGCTGAGGGCCCGGCTGTAGGCCGGATGGGCCCCCGGAGGGCCAGCGCTGGCCGGAGTGGCCGGCTCGGGGCTCTGGATCATGGGGCGGACGTAGCCCGGCCATCCGCTGCTGCTGCCGGCGGGCCACCTATACCAGTCATCGGGGACCATGGGCATCCCGAAGGCCTGGTCGAAGAGGCGGCCGCCTCGGTACCAGTCCCGGAAGGGCTCCCAGCTGGGGCTGCGGAGGAAGGTGAAGGGCACCTGGCGCTCCGACATGGCCAACGCTCCTTTGTCCGGCCGGGCCAGCTGGCCCTTCTCATCCAGAGGCAAAGGGCTATTTTGGGAGAAGAATGTCTCCTTGTCTATTAATGGAAATGGCGCTCCCAGGAATGGAGCGGGAGGGAAAGGCCTTTTTTGGACTGCGGGACGGGCCCTGGCATACGGAGCGGGAACGGGGACCCCGAGGGCCATCTAGTCCAGCCCCATCCTGAAAAGATGGACATTGCAGGACCATTGCATACAACAAAGCGCTCTGAAAAGATGGACGTTGTGGGATCATTGCATACAATGGGAAGAGACCACCAAATCCTTCCCAAAAGATGGCCATTGTTGGGACCATTGCTTAGAATTACAGAGCTGGAAGGGTCCCCCAAGGGTCATCCAGTCCACCCCCATTATGCTCCCCTAAAAGACGACCATTGCATACAATGAGAAGAGACCACTAAAGCCTTCCCAAAAGATGGCCAATGTGCAACCACTGCATACAATGGGAAGAGACCACCAAATCCTTCCCAAAAGATGGCCATTGTGCAGCCACTGCATACAATGAGAAGAGACCACCAAATCCTTCCCAAAAGATGGCCAATGTGCAGCCACTGCATACAATGAGAGGAGACCACCAAATCCTTCCCAAAAGATGGCCATTGTGCAGCCACTGCATACAATGAGAGGAGACCACCAAATCCTTCCCAAAAGATGGCCATTGTTGGGACCATTGCATAGAATTCCAGAGCTGGAAGGGACTCCCAAGGGTCATCCAGTCCAGCCCGATTCAGCTCTACACCTAAAGCACTCTCAAAAGATGGCCATTGTGGGACCATTGCATACAATGAGAAGAGACCACGAAAGCACTCCCAAACGATGGCCACTGTGCATAGCATTACAGAGCTGAAGGGACCCTGAGGGTCATCTAGCCCAGCCTGTTTCAGCCCTACAACTAAAGCACTCCCGAAAGATGTCCATTGTGGGACCATTGCATAGAATTACATCTCTGGAAGGGGCCCCCAAGGGTCATCCAGTCCAGCCCCATTCAGCTCTACACCTAAAGTACTCCCGAAGGATGGTCATTGTGGGATCATTGCATACAATGAGAAGAGACCACTAAAGCCTTCCAAAAGATGACCACCATTGGACCATTGCATGGGATTCCAGAGCTGGAAGGGACCCTTGAGGGTCATGTAGTCCAGCCCCATTCCGCTAGGCAGGAAGAGACCACCAAATCCCACCAATTGTTGGGACCGTTGCATAGAATTATAGAGCTGGAGGGAACCCCTGAGGGTCATCTAGTCCAGCCTCAAAATGCCTACACCTAAAGCACTCCCAAAGATGGCCATTGTGGAGACCATTGCATAGAATTACATATTTGGAAGGGACCCCCAAGGGTCATCCAGTCCAGCCCCATTATGCTCTACACCTAAAGCACTCTTGGCGTTGGGACCATTGCATACAATGAGAAGAGACCAAAAGATGGCCACTGTTGGACTATTGCATAGGATTCCAAAGCTGGAAGGGACCCTCGAGGGGCATGTAGTCCAGCCCCATTCAGCCAGGCAGGAAGAGACCACCAAATCCCTCCCATTGTTGGAACCATTGCATAGAATTACATATCTGGAAGGGATCCCCAAGGGTCATCTAGTCCCACCTCATTCCCAAAGATGGCCATTGTGGGGACAATTGCATAGAATTACAGATCTGGAAGGGACCCCAAGGGTCATCCAGTCCAGCCCCATTATGCTCTAAGTACTCTTGAAATATGGTCATTATGGGACCATTGCATACAATGTGAAGAGACCACTAAAGCCCTCCCAAAAGATGGCCACTGTGGGACCACTGCATAGGATTACAGACCTGGAGGGGACCCCTGAGGGTCATCCAATCCAGCCTCATTCTGCCGAAGAAGAAGAGACCACCAGATCCCTCCCACTGTTGGAACCATTGCATAGAATTCCAGAGCTGGAAGGGACCCTCGAGGGTCATCCAGTCCAGCCCCATTCCGCCAGGCAGGAAGAGACCACCAAATCCCTCCCATTGTTGGAACTATTGCAGAGAATTCCAGAGCTGGAAGGGACCCCCGGGAGTCATCTAGTCCAGTCTCATTATACTCTACACCTAAAGCACCCCTGAAAGATGGCCATCGTGGGACCATTGTATACAAATGAGACCACCAAATCTCTCCCATTGCTGGGACCATTGCATAGAATTACAAAGCTGGAAGGGTTCCCTGAGGGTCATCCAGTCCACCCCTATTCTGCCGGGCAAGAAGAGACCACCAAATCCCTCCCATTGTTGGAACTATTGCAGAGAATTACAGAGCTGGAAGGGACCCCCGGGAGTCATCTAGTCCAGTCTCATTATGCTCTACACCTAAATCATTCCTGAAAGATGGCCATCGTGGGACTATTGTATACAAATGAGAAGAGACCACCAAATCTCTCCCATTGTTGGGACCATTGCAGAGAATTACAGAAATGGAAGGGACCCCCGAGGGTTATCTAGTCCAGCCCCATTCCGCCAGGCAGGAAGAGACCACCAAATCCCACCCATTGTTGGGACCATTGCATAGAATTATGGAGCTGGAAGGGTTCCCTGAGGATCATCCAGTCCAGCCCCATTCTGCCCTATACTTAAAGCACTCCCGAAAGATGCCCCCCCAACCTCTGTTGAAGGACAGCCTAAGAGACTCCCATGAGCTCGCCCAAATGTCAGTCCAGAGCAGACCAGTTCACCTCCAAGGATTGAAAGACCTTTTGGGAGGTGCCAAGCAGAACGTGGCACAGACCGAGCGAGGGGAAAGAGGAGGAGAGAGCGGGGCACCAGAGGGACTATCCTTGGTGTTTTTGGGAAGCGGAGAGCGGGATCTCTCTTGCTCCGGCCGTGAGTCACTGTCCGCCAAAGGGACCGGCTGCCTCTTCTCTGAGGTCATCATCCTTCTGAAGGTCCAGGCTCTGCGGGAACATTCTTGGCCGGGACTCTAATTTTCCTTCAAAAAAGCAAGACTGAGATGGATTAGAAGGGACCCCAAAGGCCATCCAGTCTATCCTTTGTAGCTATGTGTACTTTCCGACCTGTCAGTCATGGGACATTCGATCCAACCGCCCTGTTTTCAAACGTAGTGACAGAGTGTCTCACCAAAAACAGAGGACACGGCCCCGACAAAGATCCCATTACAATCGATCGATCTTGTATATTTTATTATAATTGAATCAGCTCATGGGAATCTACAACTGAAGTCGCGGCCGGAAGAAAGGAGAGAGAAATAAAAGAAGGAGAGATAGATAGATAGAGAGAGAGAGAACGTTGTTGTTGTTCCGACTGGCTATCATTTGCAGAGACGGCGACGAATAAACAAATGCTCGGAAGACTGAAAGAAATGTCCCTGATGGGAGAGGCCCCCAAAGGCCATCCAGTCCAACCCCCTTCTACCACAAACGACACCGTTTGATCCCTCCGGACAGATGGCCATCCAGCCTCTGCTTAAAAACCTCCAAGAATTGAGACTGTCCTCATATTCCGGTGCCATTCAAATCCATGGCTCCATTTGTCCTCATATTCCGGTGCCATTCGAATCAATGGCTCCACTGTATCCTCGTCTACAGAGTATCTGGACACTCAATCCTTACTGATGCAGCCTAGAATTGCATTGGCCCTTTTCGCTAGGTATATTATTATCGTCAAGCTATAGCTATATTGGTTTGTTGTGTGTTTTCTGGGCTGCATGGCCATGTTCCAGAAGCATTCTCTCCTGATGTTTCTCCTGCATCTTGTGAGGTCTATGGCTCATCTATGGCAGGCATCCTCAGAGGTTGTGAGGACCTCACAACCTCTGAGGATGCCTGTCACAGATGCAGGTGAAACATCAGGAGAGAATTCTTCTGGAACTAGGCCATACAGCCCTGAAAACACACAACAAACCAGTGATTCTGGCCATGAAAGCCTTTGACAATATTACTTTCCTCCATTTAGACTCCGATGGATGCAGCCTGGAATTGCATGGACCTTCTGAGCTGCTGCATCCCAATCTTGGCTCGTCTTCAGTCATATATCTCAAGCCATGGCTATATTACTTTCCTCCATTTGGACACTAGACCCCGACAGATGCAGCCTTTCAAGCTGCTACATCCCACTCGTGGCTCGTTTTGAAGCCTTGCAGGAACAGGACGCTTTTGGGCATCCAACGTTGCTTCGGATCTTCTCACCCGACTGGTGAAAGCTTTCCCCGAATCCCACAAAGTTCTCCAAAGTCACTTGAGACTGTACGGCTTTCACCAGAGTCTATATTTCCAGAGTGAACCGGTTTCTGTCAGCAATACGGTTCCAGAGATGCTTTGTGGGTTCCTCCTAGATCGCAATGTCCCTATTTGCACGTTCTTCTTCTCTTCCTCCTCCTCCGACCTTCCTGGATTCCCCCCTCCCCAATTGTCTCCACTTGAGATGCCTATCTCTGAACTGTATCCTTCCAGAATGTTCTTCCCCTTCTTTCCAGACACCCCCCACCCCCAGCCCTGAAAATAAGTTTAAGTACAATCATCCGGGGGGAGGATATATATCAAAACAAGCCCAGTCGATAGATCAAAACAATGACAATAAACATGGTTGGTCAGCCTCCTCTGAAGCTGAAAGTAGAGTTCTGTGAGCTACGTTTGTTTGGGGAGGAAAAAGAAACAGAGAAGGGGGGGAAAAGAGGAACATAAATAAATAAATAAATACATAAATAAATAAATATATAAATAAGTAAACAAACAAGTAACCTCCTCTTTCTCCCTTTCTCCTCTCCCATTTTCCTAACTTAGCGAGCGGAGTTGAGTTTCGTCCATTTGTTCGGAAGGCAAAAGATTTCTTCATCCCGTACTTCACCCTTCCCTACCTTTGTCGTTGGTAGAAATGAGTTTTCAACCTTGTACAAAGCAGAGAAGAAAGCAAGAAAGAAGAAGAAGAAATAGAGGAGGAGGAAGAGACGGAGGAGGAGAAACGAGAGGACGGGACTCTGCCAGGTCTATCGGAGCAATCTGCGAGGAAAAAGCTGGAATCCAGACCCAGCCGTCATGTCCGCTTCCGAAGTTACGCTTTGTGTTGTCTTTCCCCCGGTTTATTTCCCTACCAATGACGAGGTCCCAAAGATAACGGTTTGACCGGCTACCCAGGGGAATGTATCTGGTGTCTCTGGAACAACGAAGAGGTCGTCTACGTAGGCAACAGTCAAGAGTCCAACCCAGCACTGGTTGCGGAGCTGAGGAGTCGGCCATGCCTGGATGCTGGTGGCGACAGGGTCGGGAGGGCGCCGTTGCGGGCCGGAGGACGAGTGGCCGCCTGTCAAAACCCGGCGCTCTCGGAGCTGCTCCGGCTGTTGTAGCTCGGGCTGCGGCTCGGGGTTCGAGTCCGGCTGCGGCTGCTGCTGTAGCTGTCGTAGCTGCGGCTCCGGCTCCTGCTGTAGGAGTAGCTGGTCAGCGAGCTGGAAGAGGACGGGCTGGGCCGGTAGTACGGGATCGGGCGCTTGCGGGCACTGCGGGCGAGAGAGAAATCCCATTACTATCATGGCCGCCAGCGATTTTGGGGAACGTTGCCCCTTTGAGAGCTGGGAGGGGGTGGGACCGAGGCGGGGTTTGGTCTCGATGAAAGAACTGGACAAAAGTGTCGCCAAATTGGGAAACGACATTCACCACATTTGTGAGTAAATAAATAGGTACCGCTTTAAGAGAGTTGGTAATAAAAAGGTGCCCATAAGGACGTGCCGGTGAGTCATTCGGGAGGACATCTATGGACAACAAAACTCCTTCACTTGGAGGAAACTTGGGGGACCTATGGTTGTTCATGTGTCCTACAAATGTAGCCAGGTTTCATCTGACAGCCGTAAAAATGGAGAAATGAGCCTCTAAAGCAGTGGTTCTCAACCTTTCTAATACCGTGACTTTTTAATACAATTCCTCATGTTGTGGTGACCCCCAACCATTTAATTATTTTCATTGCTACTTCGTAACTGTAATTTTGTTGCTGTTATGAATCCTAATGTAAATACCTTGTATGCAGAATGTATTTTCATTGTTACTTGTATTTCTCTGTTGGATTCAGCCATGGAGGGGCCACTCCCCCCTCTAAGCCCTCCTCTTACCCCAAGCCTCCCTTCCCTAGGCCCCTCTATCTCCTTCTCCCTTTTCACCTCCTCCTCCGCCTCCTCCTCCACCTCTTCCTCCTCCACCACCACCTCCACCACCTCCTCCTGCTCCACTTCCTCCTCCTGCTCCACCTCTTCCTCCTTCTCCACCACCTCCTCCTGCTCCACCTCCTCCTCCTGCTCCAACACCTCCTCCTCCTCTACCTTCACCTCCTCCACCTCCACCACCTCCTCCTCCTTTACCTCCTCCTCCTTCTTCACCTCCTCCACCTCCACCTCCTACTCTACCTGCTAATCCTCCTCCACCACCTCCGCTTCCTCCAACACCTCCACTTCCTCCTCCTCTACCTCCTCCTCCTTCACCTCCACCTCCTCCACCACCTCCTCCTCCTCCACCTCCTCCTCTACCATCTCCTCCTCCACCACCTCCTTCTCCTCCACCTCCTCCTCCTCCACCACTACCTCCTCCACCTCCACCTCCTCCACCTCCTCCTCCTCACCACCTCTTCCAACACCACCAACACCTCCACCTCCTCCTCCACCACCACTACCTCCTCCACCTCCACCTCCTCCTCCTCCTCCATCACCTCCTCCTCCTCACCACCTCTTCCAACACCACCTCCTCCTCCACCTCCCTCTTGGCTCCAAACCTCACCTCTGTCGCTACCATCTCTTCCTCCTAAAATGGCAGAAGGGGTGAGGTTGAGTGACATCACCACCTCCCTCTGAAAAAGAAGAAGCCTCTGGGAAGGGAAGGGGTGGGAAAAAGTGGTGTCTTGGTTCCTAAGACTCTTAGGTGACCCCTGTGAAAGAGTCGTTCAACCCCCAAAGGGGCCGCAACCCCAAGGTTGAGAACCACTGATCTAAAGTTTCCCCTTTGGTGCCAACAGACTGAATCTTACCAAAACAAAAATGGAATACAGGGTGCCAAATTACGAATCTGAACAGCTTCCTCCTACTTGTCCAGAAAACAGAACGGAGGGAGAAGGGGCTCCCATAATTCGATTTGAAAACAGAATGGATTTTTGCCATTTTGCACACCTCTACTCCTCGGCAATTTTGGGCGACAACTCCCATGATTCCCCCACATTTGTACTGCAGCACCCATGACCCTTCGGCATGGCCCTGCGGGTGTTGGAAGCCAAAATGCCTGCAAGCTCAACGTTTCCCAACTTTATTATAGCCCCAAATATTCAAATCAGAGCTTTCCAAGGTCATGGCAAGTTGAGTGCATAGGCACGTCACACAAACATTATGAGAAAATCTTGGCAATGCATGTTATCTTACAAATTATATATATTTAAAAATAGGAATGAAAGGTTTCCATGAGCTAATATGCTATGTCCCCATACATTTTTGTTATGACAGTTCACTTAAGCGTCCCTATGTCTAATAAGGGTTTGGTTTGCTCGTAAAACCAAAACAATATTGTGTCCGAAAACAATACTTCTCTAAAAGGTATGTCGTCAACGTGAAAAGTTTGGAAAGCTCTGCTTTGAGTCCAAAACCCCAAATGCATTAAGTGAATGGAGAATTTGAACGTACAGTGTTCCCTCACTTATTGCGGGTGTTACGTTCCAGGACCACCCGCGAAAAGTGAAAATCCGCAAGGTAGGGACTATACATATGGGAGGGGCTATAAGGCTAGGCTGTGATTTACATACTGCTTTGTATCTCCTTTCTCTCTCTCTTTTTTATGATTGGCTGCCTCTCTCCCGAGGGTGAAACCCCCTTCCACACTCCATTGTTGCCAGGAGGTAAAAACCCGCGAAACAGCGAGTCCGCGAAGTAGCGAGGGAACACTGTATTATGGTTTGATTGATGACCAATTATTAGGGTTAGTGCCCGGTTCTCATGTACCATTCTGATATTTCTCACAAAGCATTGCAGTGTTTGCTACACACCAATTGCATTATTAATCCCCACACACCAGATCGTTGGGATGTAAAAATACACGTTAAACGGACAGAATGTGGGGTATGTTCAAACGCCACGGGAACCCCATTGGTTAGTCCTGGATTAGCCGGCTAGAAGAACGGAGCAAGAAAAGAGTTAGCAAACAGCGCCGATGTTTTGGTTCAGGCACCGGAAAGTTAGTGCTGCTGGAAAAACAGAACGTTAGGCGTTAGCGGTGCGGCACGTCTTGGGCTGTGACTTCCATTCTCCTCGGCCATGTTTTTTTTATCATATCTATTCTGTAACTCCTTATATTTCTCTTCCAATTGCTTATATATTGTATTCCGTTCTAAATTTCTTATTTTCTTTTTGAATATTTCTTTTTTTATATTAATAAACCTCTTACAAATGCTTTCATTGTATCCCATATAATTCCTTCTTTTGCTGACTTTCGGTTCACTTGAAAGTAATATTTAATTTCCCTATCTTTTTCTTGTTTCAGTATTGAATCGCTGTATCTCCATTTATATTGAGATTTTTCCTCTATTAATCGTATTGCTATTTGTACTGGTGCATGATCTGATATTTCTATCTGCCCGGTATCAACTTTTAATATCTTGGATTGATTGGAGTCTTTGATTAATATATAGTCTATACGAGTAAACTTTTTATGTCTTCCTGAAAAATATGTTGGTTTTGGTTGTATGTTTACCTCTTTGAAAGAGTCCTTCAATTTCCATTTATTTAAAATACTACTCTTATTCTGTATCAAGTCCATATTGAAATCACCTGCAACAATTACTTCTCCTTCATATATTCCCTCCAGCTTTCTAAATATCTTTTCTATGTATCTTTTTTGACCTTTATTAGGCACGTATATATTCAGAATTGTAATTTTTACCCCATAAATTTCTCCTTTAAAAATTACATACAACAAAAATACCACTTATATATAGCGTAAACAATAATAGAATTCAACAAACAGTTATATAGACATGTCGTACTGTTCAATTTCACAGTGATGTCAAACAATATTGTGTAAATTTTGGTACAGTCTCTTTAAAATAATATCAATGTCTTTATTTTCAAACACTCATAGCCACATTTCGTTCCTTTGATGTAGATACCACTGAGCCAAAAATCTGTATCTCCTGAGGAGAACAAATTCTCAAGTGTATAACGTTGTAAGTACTTAAATGTGTTGTAACTTATGGTGTTTAATGGATATGTTCAACAAATATTGTTGTAATAACAAGTGTGAAGACTTAACAAATTTCTTTGAGTACATTTTAGTATAAGATGTTCTATATGTATGCAACTGGAGCAAAATATTGATTTATACATTAATTTCAGTCCACTAGAAGAAGGCCTGAAGTAGGCCGAAACCGGTCGTGGACGGCTGATCTATAAGCTACTCCACATAAGAAGATACGACGTTGATATTATTTTAAAGAGACTGTACCAAAATTTACACAATATTGTTTGACATCATTGTGAAATTGAACAGTACAACATGTCTATATAACTGTTTGTTGAATTCTATTATTGTTTACTCTATATATAAGTGGTATTTTTGTTGTATGTACTTATTCAGGAACCCATTTATATTACATTATCCTTTAAAAATTACTCATCTACCTTTAGTATCCACCACCAAATCATATTGTACCACCTCTAGATTATTTTTCATCCAGATGGCAACTCCTTTTGTTTTATTATTCGCTCTAGCCTCTGCCACTATACTCCATCCTGGCAAATTTAGTAATTTTTCTGGGTCTTTCCTTGATCTATGTGTTTCATGTAACATTATACAACCAAAATTATTTCTTTCAATAGATCTTCTTAATCGTGTCCTTTTATTATTTGAAGCTAAACCGTTAATATTCAAGCTGATGCACTTCAGAAATGATCCCATTTAAATGTGGTGTGTTTTTTCGGCTCATTTTCCTCATTCCTTTTTCTCTTAGTTCTTGTCAACTCCCTATATGCCCAATGTGGTTTTAGTAAGAGACTAACCTCTCTCCCCTCCATTGAGCATTCTCTTTGGCCATGGACTATGAATCCCATCATGCCCAGTCGTCACATGCTTTAAGGGAAACATACATCCCTTAAAGGCCATTCTCAGGCAACTGGGTGGGTTTTGTATGAGGTGCGTTACGACCATAAGTCAACTTGGAGATCTCACTTAAAATTTAAATGACGTAGCCCAGGGTCTCTCCGTAGATTTGCCAAATAACACCACGTAAAATGGGCTTTAGCACAGCAGGTTAACCGTCAGCTGCTTTAAATCTTACCAACCAAAAGGTTGACAGGTCAGAGTTAGCTCCTGGCCTTCAGCCCAGCTTCTGCCTATTTAGCAGTTTCGAAAACAGTAACGTGTGTAGATAAATAGGGGAGATAATTAAGGCACCCATAAGGAAATTGAAAGTATATATATGCTAGTAATAATAATAATTGTTAGTGAGACCAACAGAGCAAGGAAGAGAGTGAGAGACAAACAGCCGAGACAAGTAAGGTCTCACAGAGCGGCGGGTTCAAGGAGACATCAGGGTCCAGGTGGAAAGCCGTAAGGGTTACCGGAGTAACCCAACCTTTCCGGCTACGGCGCTCTTTGGGGCGTTTCTCCATGGCGGACCTTGGAACTGGATGGAAAAGGAGAGATTTGAGATGTAACATGGGAGACACATTGGAATAGGACTCTGCTCGTAGCCCAGGAGAGCTCTTGTCTCAATTTCGGCCATTTCCCAAGAAAGTGTGCATGAAGTGTGGGGAAAAGGCAGGACTGGAAACCGAGAGATTGGTACGAATTCCAGATCTCACAGAGTAACTTTTCGGGACAAAAATAGGGATGCAGCGGCAGTTTTAAAGGTCTAGGATAGTCCCAGAATAAGACTGTTTATGTCTCTCTAAGATGGTAAGAATAGGGGCCACCGTGGTTTAGTTGTTCTATTGACCAACTAGGATTCTGGGAGACCAGAGTTTGAATCCATACTTGGGCAAGTCTCACTCACCTGAGACAAAGACTGAGTGAATCTTGATAAGGAAATCCTAGCCTAGGTCAACTTGGAGGAACCTAACAACATCAAAGTTGTCATAGGGCCCTGGCCATCAACAGTAAACAATGTCTTCTATGGACCAGGAAACCCTCTAGATGTTCACCTGGTGATTCTTCTGGGCTCCATGAAGCTGGGAGAGTCGCGCCGTCGTTTCCGGATCGGAGAGTAGCTCCGCGAACGACGCCGGGCGCGGCTGGGCTCTGTATCGCTGTGCCGTGTCCGTGGCTCCGGATCTTTCTCTCTAGATTCAAAGGGAAACAAAGCAATGCCAAAACGTTGTTGTCAGAGTTAGTTATGAAGCTGGACTAATGGAAGAACCAGGTAGTCATGGGTCTGTGAGGAGGTCCATCTAATCTGGGCCTGGAGGGTCTTTTTGGGAGGTCTTTTCCAACTCAATGATTCCATTGGGCTTTTAATCTGGAGTGGACAGATTAATCTGGAGTGGATGGAATAATCCGGAGTGAACAGAATAATCCGGACGGAATAATCTGGAATGGACAGAATAATCCAGAGTGAATGGAGTATTCTGGCGTGAACGGAATAATGCATGCTGAACAGAATAATCAGGAGTGAATGGATTAATCTGGAGTGGATGGAATAATCCAGAGTGAACGGAATAATCCGGGGTGAACAGAATATTCCAGAGTGAACGGAGTATTCCGGCGTGAATGGAATAATACATGCTGAACAGAATAATCAGGAGTGGATGGAATAATCCAGAGTGAACGGACTAATCCGGGGTGAATGGACTAATCCGGGGTGAACGGAATATTCCGGAGTGAATGGAATATTCTGGTTTGGACAGAATAATTGGAGTGAACCGAATATTCTGGAGTGAATGGAATAATACGGACTGAACAGAATAATCAGGAGTGGATGGATTAATCTGGATGGAATAATCCAGAGTGGGCAGAATAATCTAAAGTGGGCAGAATAATCCAAAGTGGATGTAACAATCCGGAGCGGACGTAATAATCCGAAGTGAACAGAGTAATCCGTAGTGGGATGGATTAATCCCGTTTCCTTGAATACCAGACCTTCCGCGAAAATAAGATCTAGCATGATTTTTCAGGATTTTTGAGAATGCTCAAAATATAAGCCCTACTTCAAAAAATAAGCCCTAGTTATAGTTCATAGATAAATCAATTTGGAAAAACAAGACATTTGCTGAAAATAAGTCTGAATGTCTATTTTGGAGCTAAAATTAACATAAGACTCTGTCTTATTTTTGAGGAAACGGGGTAGACACTTGTTTAGTTGCACTCGAAACACGGTGAACATGCCCGATCTCATCTGATTTAATTAATTGATATTAATTGAATTTTATTTTTTTAAGAATCTGGTTTATTTGCCCAATACTTCAATCATGAATCGTACTTTAACTCGGAAAGTGAATGTGGCCCCAAGGAGTGTAAATGATTTTAATTGTGGTCCCTTCCTGCTTCCAAGTTGTGCGGGTCTGCTTTGGAACTAGCCAGGGCCCCCCTCTAGTGGCAGAACACGGCATTACAATTCTCACACCTGCTGCCGGTTATCTTCTTCTGCGATCCCGACCGCGTCCTGCTGCGCGCCGATCGCTTCTCTCGGGACCGGGACCGGGACTTGGAGAGGGAGCGGCTTGAGCTCCAGGAGCTGCTCCGTGACAGGCTCTTCCTCCGCTCCGCATTGTGTCGGGAGGAGTGTTTGGGGGCCGGGGCCGGAGAACTGCTGTGGGGCCTTCCCCGCTGGTGCTTCTCTTTGACTCTGCAACAAAGAGCAAGGCAAAAAGTCAGAGGAGATGGCAAAGCGCAAAGAACCTTTTCTGGGGAGGTGCTACAAATCCCAGACACACCCCCTCCCAGCTAACAGCTACTTTCTTAATGCCATTAAGGAGAACTAAAGTCTTCCCTCCACTGAGATTATGGATAATGGGTTTGGTGGGGCAGGCACGGTCAAAGCCAAGAGAGAGGTGCTAGTGTTTATTTTGATTCACTGCAATCTGCAGAGTTCACTATGCCTGCAGTGGAGGATTCAGGGAGTTGGTGGGAGCAAAGGATTCTGGGAGTTGGCCCAGTTAATGCAGGGATTGGCCGAATGGAGCATTCTGGGAGTTGGCGAGACCAAAGGAATCTGGAAGTTGGTCTAGTGAAATGAAGGGATTGGCCGAATGGAGGATTCTGGGAGTTGGTGAGACCAAAGGATTCTGGGAGTTGGCCCAATTGAATGAAGGGATTGGCCAAATGGAGGATACTCAAAGTTGGCGAGACCAAAGGAATCTGGGAGTTGGTCCAGTTGAATGCAGAGATTGGCCGAATGGAGGATTCTGGGAGTTGGCGAGACCAAAGGAATCTGGGAGTTGGTCTAGTGAAATGAAGGGCTTGGCCGAATGGAGGATTCTGGGAGTTGGCGAGACCAAAGGAATCTGGGAGTTGGTCTGGTGAAATGAAGGGATTGGCCAAATGGAGGATTCTGGGAGTTGGCGAGACCAAAGGAATCTGGGAGTTGGCCCTGTTGAATACAGAGATTGGCCAAATGGAGAATTCTGGGAGTTGGCGAGACCAAAGGAATCTGGGAGTTGGTCTGGTGAAATGAAGGGATTGGCCAAATGGAGGATTCTGGGAGTTGGTGAGATGAAAGGAATCTGGGAGTTGGTCTAGCGAAATGAAGGGATTGGCCGAATTGAGGATTCTGGGAGTTGGCGAGACCAAAGGAACCTGGGAGTTGGTCTAGTGAAATGAAGGGCTTGGCCGAATGGAGGATTCTGGGAGTTGGCGAGACCAAAGGAATCTGGGAGTTGGTCTAGTGAAATTAAGGGATTGGCCGAATGGAGGATTCTGGGAGGTAGCGAGACCAAAGGAACCTGGGAGTTGGTCTAGTGAAATGAAGGGCTTGGCCGAATGGAGGATTCTGGGAGTTGGCGAGACCAAAGGAATCTGGGAGTTGGTCTGGTGAAATGAAGGGATTGGCCAAATGGAGGATTCTGGGAGTTGGTGAGACGAAAGGAATCTGGGAGTTGGTCTAGCGAAATGAAGGGATTGGCCGAATTGAGGATTCTGGGAGTTGGCAAGACCAAAGGAACCTGGGAGTTGGTCTAGTGAAATGAAGGGCTTGGCCGAATGGAGGATTCTGGGAGTTGGCGAGACCAAAGGAATCTGGGAGTTGGCCCTGTTGAATACAGAGATTGGCCAAATGGAGAATTCTGGGAGTTGGCGAGACCAAAGGATTCTGGGAGTTCGCCCAATTGAATGAAGGGATTGGCCAAATGGAGGATACTCAAAGTTGGCGAGACCAAAGGAATCTGGGAGTTGGCCCAATTGAATGAAGGGATTAACCAAATGGAGGATTCTGGGAATGGGTGAAACTAGAAGAGTCTTGGAGTTAGCCAGGCTGGGCCAAGGATGCCGAGACTTGCTGCCCAGGAGCTTCCCAAGGGGCACCTGCACCAGGTTGCGCTTAAGGTCGTACTCCTTCCCCACCCGCTTACGTTTTCAGATGCACCCCGTGGTTCTTTTCGGTCCCGGTGGGATGTGAGCAGGCGGAGCCCTCGGAGTCACTGCTGTACCCCGTGAAGGAACGGGGTGACAAGCCCTTGGCCCGGTCGTGTCCCTTGTGCTTGTGGGCCGAGGCAGACCGAGCCCGGCGCCGGCGGAAGCGCTTCTCTGTGGCGGAGCCCCGTCCGGGAGACACGGACCGCCGCGTGGTTTTGGGCCTGTGTTTGGCCCCTTTGGAGTGAGGCGAGGGGACGTCTGGCTTGAGGTGGGCCCTTCCCGAGTGGGGTGAAACGGAACCCGATTTCTGCCGGACGAAAGACAAAACGGGACGGGCGAGAAGGAAGGAAGGATGGAAGGAAGGGGAGGGAAACAAAGAAAGAAAGACAGAAGGAGACGGGAGGTTTTTAAGCGGCGATCCCTTCCCCGGCTCCACCGAGGAAAGCTGCCAATCACAAACAGCAATGCACAATGATCAAAATTAGGCAGGCTACACAGAAAAAGTCTACTCTGCACCTCTCTCTCTCTCTCTCAATCTCAATCTCTCTCGTTCCTCTCGTCCTTAAACAACGCAGCTCATGCAAATCTCCGGCATGCAGAACGGAAAAAAAGGAAGAGGGACCAAACAAAACAAAAACAACAAAAACAACCAAAAGGAAAACAAAATAAATAAACAAATAAATAAATAGGGAAGGGTGGGAGAGTTTGAACCTGGGCCAGGAAGGATGGTAGGAATCATAGCAGTGTTTCCCACCTCACCCCCCACAAAAATGTATAAAAAATAATCTTATACGTTGATGACATATTTGTTGTATGCGTGTGTATGTATGTGGGATGATTTCCCAAATAGATAGCTCTCAAATGATATTATTGAAGAGGACTGAAAGGGGAAAGAGGGCAAAGAGTAGGGAGGTATTATGGGATGGGAGAAAGCAGAAATAGGGTTTAATGACCTATTTCCTGCTGCGGGTGGATTGTAGCCGTGTGAGCACAGCTGATGCACAAATATGTTGCTTTAGGGATGGTATATGAGAGTTTGTTTATAATTATTATTATTATTATTATATCATTAAATTATATCATTGATATAATAATAATAATAATAATAATAATAACAACAACAATAACAATAATACAATTTTTGTTCCTGGGTTATCGATGTCATCTCCTGAGTACTGAATATGCTATTTTAATTTTCCTCCTAGGACATTTGCTATTGCCACATCCACAGGAAGTCTTGGGACATACCCTCCATGGACACAGGGATGGGAAAAAATATAATCCCTGAAAACATAAACTGGGGGAGTGATTTATCGTGGGAGAGATGCCCCTTCCCTAAATGAAAGCCTGATAAAAAGAGGGTATTTGATGCTCCCCTTTGAGGTCAAGCCATGGCAATGCTTTAGGTAAGGAAGAGCGATGGCCTCTTGGAAGGGTAGGAGTCTTCAGGGAATGACGGTTTTCTTTTACTTTGCTGGGGGATTTATAAAAAAAGATTAAACTGTGATGCCAAAAAGCAGAGGAGAGATCTGCTCCCGCTTGCTTTTGTGTCGGGTGGGTTTTTCTACCGGGAGGCCTTTACTGTTATGTGCTCCGGAAGTACCAAAGGTACCGAAGGAAACTGAGGAAACAAATTCTGTGCACAAGTCTAATCTTTTTGTTTGCTGAGGGATTAATAAAAAAGATTAAACTGTGATGTCGAAAAGCAGAGGAGGAGCTGAGATCTGCTCCCTCATGCTTTTGTGTCAGACGGGTTTTCGTACCGGGAGGATCCTTACTGTTATGAGCTCCCAAATTACTGAAGGAAACGGAGGAAACAAACTCCATGCACAAGTCTAGTCTTTTTGTTTGCTGAGGGATTCATAAAAAAGATTAAACTGTGATGCCGAAAAGCAGAGGAGGAGCTGAGATCTGCTCCTGCTTGCTTTTGTGTCAGGCGGGTTTTTGTACCGGGAGGATCCTTACCGTTACGAGCTCCCGAAGTACTGAAGGAAACGGAGAAAACAAACTCCGTGCACAAGTCTAGTCTTTTTGTTTGCTGAGGGATTAATAAAAAAGATTAAACTGTGATGCTGAAAAGCAGAGGAGGAGCTGAGATCTGCTCCTGCTTGCTTTTGTGTCAGGCAGGTTTTCGTACTGGGAGGACCCTTACTATTACAATTTCCCGACGTATCGAAGAAAACGGAGGAAACAAACTCCGCTTACAAGTATAATCTTTGCTGAGGGATTAATTAAAAAGATTAAACTGTGATGCTGAAAAGCAGAGGAAGAGCTGAGATCTGCTCCTGCTTGCTTTTGTGTCAGGCTGGTTTTTGTAACGGGTAGCCCTTACCGTTACGAGCTCCCGAAGTATCGAATAAACGGAGGAAATGAACTCCGCTCACAAGTCTAGTCTTTTTGTTTGCTGAGGGATTAATAAAAAAGATTAAACTGTAATGCCAAAAAGCAAAGGAGAGATCTGCTCCCGCTTGCTTTTGTGTCGGGCGGGTTTTTGTACCAGGTAGCCCTTACCGTTACGAGCTCCCAAAGTATCGAAGAAAACAGAGGAAATGAACTCCGCTCACAAGTATAATCTTTGCTGAGGGATTAATAAAAAAGATTAAACTGTGATGCCGAAAAACAGAGGAGGGGCTGAGATCTGCTCCTGCTTGCTTATGTGTCAGGTGGGTTTTCGTACCGGGTAGCCCTTACCGTTATGAGCTCCCAAAAGTATAGAAGAAAATGGAGGAAACGGAGGAAACA
Source organism: Anolis sagrei (assembly GCF_037176765.1). Taxonomy (NCBI): domain Eukaryota; kingdom Metazoa; phylum Chordata; class Lepidosauria; order Squamata; family Anolidae; genus Anolis; species Anolis sagrei. Next base: position 32,960,854 of record NC_090031.1, read on the forward strand.
AGTTCCATGCACAAGTCTAGTCGTGACAATGACTGTATCTCTCCAAGGAACTTAATCTATTTGGAGGAAAGGAGTGTTCCACCCCAATGTAGAAGTAAATTGAGAGCCGATTTGATATAGAAGACCCACTAATGAGTTTAAGGGACGAATCCACTTGGGACCCAATTTCCTTTCTCCCTTCTGATTGAAATGGGAAAAGCAACTTCTTTGTGTGTTTGGGATGGAAAGAGAGGCAAGCCATCCGAAAGAAAACGGGAAAATGAAATCGTGAGGAGAGGGAAGAGGTGCTATGGAGGACCGGGAAAAGGGACAAAGGGGTGGAAAGTCGGGAAAAATGCAAAAAAAATTTATGTCAACGAATAAACAGAAGGAGAAATCAAAAGGAAACTCCACCAATGTCATTAGTACCAGGGGGAAAACGAAAAGAACAGAAAAACTAAAAGGTTCTGAACTCGTCCTGGGTCTTGACTTTTGTGCAGAGAAGTCCACCAGCATTCTATTCCTCTTTCTTAAATTATAAAAAAAGTTCATTGTATATATATCTTTTTTTTCCGCTTTCGGTTAAATTTCCACTTTTTTTTGTTTTTAAAAGTCCCTCCTATTTAATATCCACTTACCAAGAAAGTGGCATTTCCTCCTTTAGTAGGTAAGGTATGAAGAGAAGGGAAAAGTTGGGCAATATAAGTGAATCATTAGATTGACAAAAATGCAAGAGAGAGAGAGAGAGAAAGAGAGAAAGAAAGAGAGAAGGAAAGAGAGAGAGAGAGAAAGAGAAAAAAGAGAAATAAAAAAACCAAAACCACCCTCGCTGCCTTAGAGCCTTTGCGACCAATAATTGCGGGAAGGAAAAGGAGGAGAAAGTCGTGTCTTTCCGAGCAAATCGGGGCGGGAAAAATACGTAATTTCTCAGCCCGGGAACGGGTTCCATTGGGTTAGAAGGATAGGGAGGGATTGACGGTCTGAAGGTGCGCACAACCTGCTGAGATCCACCTGATATTCCTCATCCTGAAGATTTCCCCCAAAGTTTGGCCATTATCCTGAAAATTCTCCCTTTCCCGAATGGTTCCCGAATGCCTCCCGAATGGTTTTCATCTGGTCTAGAAAACCTTATAAAACTGTCAAAGGAATCAATATTGATCATATCGTTCCTGGCTCTCTCCCCACTTTTACTCCGGATGCGGGGGAAAAAGGCGGAAAGATGGCATGAAAATGTCGTATTTCGAGAAGCACAACACGACTGAAAACGAAAAACATCTCCCCCAACCTGCCCCTCTGAGCAATGCAACGTTGCCGCCCGGGAACTACAACTCCCATAATCCTTATTATAGGGATTGTAGATTCCCAGTTCGTCCTCCATGCACTCTGGGCTATTGCAATTCAGTTTCAGTATTCGTTCTGGTTCGGAGAGGGTTGGACACGTCTTCTCTCCAACCGGACAAAGCATACAAACGGTTTCGGAAAGCGAACACCAGGTTTCTAGTGCGTCCAGACTAGACGGACTAGTCTGTTCAATCATAACCATAATCCAGAATTGGGCACCAAGGGGTGGCTATTGGGTTTATCATCACAAAGGTTGCCCGAATGGTCCCAATCTATTTTTACAGTCTCCGAGAACTAGACTTTTGCCATTTAGGAGACAATAGCTCTCAGTGGAGACCCCTTTCTCCCATGGTAATAACTCTTCCAGGAGTGGATTTCCCTCCCAAGGGGAAGATCCCCGTCTCTTCCTGTTGTCTCAACTCCGTTCCTAACTAGGAGTCGTTTGTAAGTTGGATGTTTGTAACTCGGGGACTGCCATCGAAAGCGGTATGTCTACAAGGCCTTCGAAAAGTTTCTGCACTTTTGTGTTTTCATTGGAAAACTGTGAAGACGAGTCATTGGCTGAATCCGAACATGTCGTATGACTGGTTGGTTTGACAGGACCAGTTTATCCCAGTTTAGTCTAAAGATGGCTGAGAAATTGCACCAACAGCATTCTGTTCTAAGCTGTGTTGGGAGCACAGATTCAGCTCCGCAGGTGCGCTCAGTATGGGGATGAAGTCCTCTCTTGTAGAGTTGGTTGAAATGTTCGAAGACGGCAGCGCTATCGAACTCACAATTGTCTAGAGAAGATATATTCCTAGAGCCTTCAAACTTTCCCTCTCTAGGTTGGGTTTTTCTCGCCTTGCTTTTCCATCCTTCTCTGAACCCTCAAATGGAATGGGGACAGGTTAATTTTTGGACCATGATTCCCCCCCCCAAAATATCCAACTGAGGAATTTGGGTTTGGAGATAACCTTGGTGTTATCTCAGCCTTCTTCTGGAGCTCTCCAAGACCCTGAACGTATCTGGAGGACATGGTTCAACCCTTTGAAGAGTTCCATCCCAATGATGAAGAAACCCTGATCCGATACAGAAGGCCCACCCTTAGAAACCCATTTTAGGGCGACCTCCCAAGTACTCCCAACATGGAGATCTCCCAACATGGAGATCCCTGGCCACAACTGGGACCAGAGAGACTAAAATGCTTTGGGATGGGTGGTTTACCCCGAACCCTGTGCTTTGTCATGTTTAGATCGTTCAAATCCCGTCTACCTATCCATGCAACGTATCGATGGGAGGCTTAATTTTCCACACAATCTTCCTGTGGGAAAGGACCGACAAAGAGACACATTGAAATTCTGCATTCTGGTTGACCGTGAGCCACGTAGGAAGGGACACAAAGGACATGCTGTGGGGGTCCCTGTTAGTGAAGCGATGGCCCCGGGGCTCAACCGACGGCCAGGTTGCCCTTTTCCAAACAGCCCTCCACCCGAGTCCACCTGAAGCAAGTTAGCAATCCGTCTACAGACACAGATACCTACCAGAGAGACACCCTACGGAGGCTTCAGCATGAATAAGAAAACAAAAGGAAATCAGTATATTTGGGTTGAAAAATATCATTTCCGCTATCTACCCAGCCCCGGACTTGGGTTGCAGTCGGGACAATACACCCCCTCCCTGGAAACGTCTTTTGGGATACAATGACATTGGTGGGAAAGATCCGATTCATAACAGAACGGGGCTGAGATGCGAGGAAAGCAATGGTTCTCAAAATCTCCCCCAACGCTTGACACCACGGTATCAGAATGAAAACGTCTCATTGGTTTAACTATAAAAAGTCCGAGTTGCATCTTGGACGTGTGACATTATTTCCCTGTTCCACGCCCAATAGCTTTGCTCAAACCAAAACAAACCTATTGCATTTGATCTCTTCGTTCCTAGATTCTGGTTGTGTTGGGTTTCATCCCCGGACTGCACAAGTCTCTTGTGTCATCAAGTCTCTAGTTCTCAATGAGGAGCTAGACTAGAGATAGGATTAGGATGAGGGGTTCCTCCCCCCACATTCCTTCGTCTTTACTCTTCTTGCTTGCCACTATCATATCTCTGTGAAGGTGTAGCAATGCAATCTCTTGTTGCTCTCTCTGCTTTTTTCCCCCTTCTATTGCGGACGCATTTTGCCTCTTTCTAGGCAAAATGTAACTGCTTGGATTTTTTGACTTTTTACCCTTTTTACTTCTTATAAGATGAAATTTAGTAAGCTAGCAAGACTTTTTCTATCTAGAATGGATTTCTTTTGACTTCCATAAATATTTTGAACCTAACGTTGTGACTCTAGAAGCTTATCCTGGATCATCACACGTAAGTTTCTGCTGGTTATGAAATTTGCTTCTAGCACTCAGCTATATTTATGGTGGAATCACCCCAACTGAGGGATAAGTTTGGGGAGTGCTTGGGAGTTTTGGGGAGCGCTTGGGGAGCCACTGGTTATGCAGGCCTGGCCTGAAGTCTCAGGAATCCCATCCGCAACCTGCAACCATCCAGCCATTGGTGTCTCCAACTCCCCGGAAACCCCTATTTCCAGTTTGTTCAATAGTTGGGGATTCTGGGATCTGGAGGACCACAGTGTGAGGAAGCCTCGTCTATGCCTTACGTGTCTATATTTATCCAACCATGGTGGTCAAGGGCTTCGAAAAAGAAGACAAGGACATCTCCTCCTGCATTTCCTCAGACTGGGACATAGTTGACCAACAATGCCAGAGAATGGAGAAAGGAACCAAAGGAAGAACACACAAGTTTGGCAAGGTGTTTCTCCCACCCTTTGGCAGAAAATGTTTTTTTCTTCATTTTCAGCACAAGAAACTGGTTTTCTGCACATAAAAGGGCCTTTTCAGCAAGGAAAAAAATCCTATGAATCTTCCAGGCAGAATAAGTACTGAAGGAAAAGGATTCACTTCCATCTAGGATTCCCGCTATTCCAGAAAACCATGTCATTTGGATATTTTTTTAGCTTTTTTAAGGGACCTTCTTCAAAACTGACTTCCCCTTCCAAGAAAGAAATTAAACTGTACTAAAATCCTTTGTTCTGGGAAGATGTTATGGCCCAGAATGGGGAACTCGTGGTAAAATTAACCGGAAGCACAACAGGGAATTCTAGGACTTCAATGGGACTAGTTGATCCCATTTCATTGTATGGACATACTGCCAAGTGAGGTCACCAGTTAATAAAAGTGGGGAAAAGTTGTAGAAGAATTGTTCCATAGAGAAATGTGTTTGGGATGGGTCTTTTATGAACAAAAATATGTCTTCTACACTGACAAAAGTGTTTTTCTGCACAGGAAACCTGTTTTATGTGCAGAAAATGTGTTTCCTGCACTGGAAAAAAAGGCATTTTGGGCACATCAAATGTGTTTTTTACACTGGCAAGTGTTTCTCTGCACAGGAAACTCATTTGATGTGCAGAAAATGTGTTTCCTGCACTGGAAAAAAGGCATTCCTGCACATCAAATGTGTTTTCTACACTGACAAATGTGTTTTTCTGCACAGGAAAGCCATTTTATGTGCAGAAAATGTGTTTCCTGCACTGGAAAAAAGGCATTCCTGCACATCAAATGTGTTTTTTACATTGACAAAAGTGTTTTTCTGCACAGGAAACCTGTTTTATGTGCAGAAAATCTGTTTCCTACACTTCAAAAAAAGCGTTTTCTGCACAACAAACGCATTTCTTCCACTGGCAAAAATATTTTTCCATGCAGAAAACCTGTTTTTCTGTGTAGAAAATGAGAGTGTGTTCTATGCCATCTTTTTGGGGAGCAGAATAAGGGATGTTGAAATGTCAAGGGAAACAGCACAAAAAAATCTCACTGCCTGAAAGAATACTGTTAGGAAAAGCCACTTTCTGGATCAGGAGAGGAACAATTGGGAGGATTCCTTCTGACGGGGAGATTTGCATGACAACCAGGTTGACAGATCCTAACATCTACCAGCCGTTAGCCATTACGGCTTGTTCGTCCCAGGATTCGTAGTCCACAATCCTACGGCTAACCCCAACTCAAGGAAACAGATTGAAGTGACTGCTGAATGGCACATCAACACTGTTGTCCATTGACTTTAATTCAGACTAGCCCCAGATTTGGAACCTGAATCCATGGAGGAGGCCTACTGGAAAGTGGAAATGACATGAACAAAATGGTGATTGGAAGGGAACGCTGACAACGGAACGGTTGAAGAAGTGAGTTTAGAAACTATCTTGGGAAGGACCATGAAAAGAGCGACAGTCGGTTGCTCCCATGTCACTTGGGCAATGAATCTATGCCAAGCTTTAGGAGCTCTCCATGGTGCTGGAGGTTACATCTAACTGGGTTCAGCACCATGGATGGCTCCGTTGAAGGCAGGGAATCGATTCACGACACTGACTATCATGGTATTCCTCCTTGGCCCTTTGTGGCTTTCCTATTTCTTTCTGAGCCACTTGGACATAACAGAGAAGCCGCTCACCATGATCTTCCCTTGTTTCTTCAGCTTACGGTTGTCCTCCATGTTTGCAGAGAGACCACCTTTCTAGGGAATATCCTCTAGCAAAAGTAGGGAAGCTTTAGTGGCCATATGATTACATACAATTTAGGGGCCACGGTTAGCACAGTGAGTTAAACCACCAGCTGCAGAATATCTTGCCAACTTCCGGTTGGTAGTTCAAGCTGCGAGTCGGGGTGAGCTCCTGCCGTCAGCCCTAGCTTCTGCTTACCAAGAAGTTCGTAAACAGTAATGTGAGTAGATCAATAGGTACTGCTTTGACGGGGAGGTAAAAAGGTGCCCATGAAGACATGCCGGAAAGCATCCATGGAAATCAAGGTCCATAGCATGGAAAATAGAACAATAGCACCTCCAAGTGGCCGGAGTTGAGCACAGCCTCCAGATGCCAGAGATGGAAAAAATGGGAAGCCTTTACCTTTGTTTATGCACATCTGTCTTCGTTAATTGTATAATGGCATTGAATGTCTACTGTATATGTGTTCTGTAATCCACTCTGAGTCCCCTCGGGGAGATAGAGGGAAATAATAATAATAATAATAATAATAATACATAGTTATGACAACATTAAGGGATTTTAATTGAACTAAGAATGTTAACATGAGGAAGAACTTCCTGACTGTGAGAGCCGTTCAGCAGTGGAACTCTCTGCCCCGGAGTGTGGTGGAGGCTCCTTCTTTGGAAGCTTTTAAACAGAGGCTGGATGGCCATCTGTCAGGGGTGATTTGAATGCAATATTCCTGCTTCTTGGCAGGGGGTTGGACTGGATGGCCCATGAGGTCTCTTCCAACTCTTTGATTCTATGATTCTATGAAATGGTTTAATTTCGACTGCCTTCCTCACCCAATAGCATTAAAGTCATCCTTCCACCAGAAACTGCTAGCGAACATAGTGTAATATAATATATTTATAATAGTATGATGTAATGCAATATAATAATCCTAATACTAATATGATATTATAATTATATATTTATATTACATGTAATATTGCTAATAATATTACAATATAATGGTATAATACAATATAGTAATATTTAATACTGTTATTGTACTATGCTAATAATATATATTTTTATTTAATATTTAATACTTAATGTCAGGGGACTACCTTTACCTTCTTTTTAATAATATATATTATATGTATATTTATCTTATAAGTTGTACCCTTCGGTATGAGAACGGCGACATATAAATGTAAATAAATAAATAATAATCATTCAATGCCGTTTTCTAGACACACATACATACAGACAGAAGTAATTTTTTTGCATTTCCACTTCTGTGACTAATGCCTGGAGGTTATTACTTCATCCACTATGACGCCAATTCATTGGATCGTATTTCCTTCTTGCTCTTTGACCACCGGCATTTTTATGGTGTCGTAAATTACCTCCCCGCTTTAAGCGGTTCCTAATTTCTCTACTCATATCTCAGCTGTTTTTGAACTGCTTAGGTAGACAGTATGCTAAGCTTAACAGTCAGGTGCTCAATCCAACTCCTGAACTTGTCAGCTTCCAGTTGGCAGTGATCTATTGCAACTAGTGATTACCTGATGATTAACCAGCTGTGCTACAGCCTGGCCCAATAATCTACTCTAAGTCCCTTTAGGGAGTGGAATATAAATAAAGTACATTATTATACTATTATTATATATGCTTCCTGGGGAAATTAAATCCAACTACGTCAACAGTTCAGATATGAGGAATTATCCAGACAATGTTTTCAACATGGAGAAAAATACGGAATTTCTTTGCGAGCGTCAACATTTCAGAATTGGAAAAACATTGGAGACTACTTTATCAATCTTTCCTCCCGCTTTCTGCAAAATCTACAATCTCCAAACCCATATGAAACCAAAAGGGAAGGTTAGTTTTGTTTCCACCGTACGGACACTCCTTTCATTGAGCAATGCTTGGATAGAGGGCCTGTTTCATGAGCAGACTATTATTAAATAATAATAATAATAATAATAAGGATACTAAAACCACACAGAGGAAATCAAATCAGTTGGACATAATTATACAATTTATGGACACAAACACAAAGATTGAAGAGCTGAGAAACACACAGAAATGCATTCTACAACAGAACGAGGATATATTTCCTTGGACAAAAATAATAATAATAAAACCAATTAAAAAAATTACACGGGGGTAAAAAAGTAGTAGTAGTAGTAGTAGTAGAAGAAGAGAAGCATGACTTTGTAGCTAATTGTAAAAATTAAAAAAAAATACAATTCAAAATTTTACAGAGCCACCAAAAAGAGACAAGCGTTAGAAGAGAGAACAGGAAGAGAGGAGAGAGAAAAGAAGAGCGAGAGAAAGCGAAAGAGATAGAATAAGAGAAAGGGGGAAAATAACATTTAATCAAACTACGGTGCTTTTGAACAGGCTGATCTGTAGAAGTGAACGTGCGGAGGGAGAGAAATACCTACCTTCGGTTTGGTCGGGAATGCAATAATTAAAAAAAAAGAAACAATAATCTCCACATTTTGGAGGGCAGAATGGGGAAAAAGACAAGGACTCTTTTTAGTATTTTGCTTCACACCCCTTCGGTAATCAACTCTCCTCTATTGGTAATTTACCCTCGTTTTTTGGAACCCAACTCTCATCTTGTCAATTGGAAATCATTTGGAAATCAACCCTCGTCTTTCAGAAATCGATCCTCATCTTCCGGAAATCAACGCTCGTCTCCTGGAAATCTACCCTCGTCTCCTGGAAATCTACCCCTATCTTTTGGAAATCTACACTCGTCTTCTGTAATTCTACCCTCATTTAATGGAAATCAACCCTTGTCTATTGGAAATCTATCCTCATCTTTTGGAAATCTACCCTTGTCTTCTGCAAATCTACCCTCGTCTTCTGGAAATCAACACTCGTCTTTAGGAAATCTACCCTCCTCTTCTGGAAATCAACCCTCGTCTCCTGGAAATCAACACTCGTCTTTTAGAAATCTACCCTCGACTTCTAGAAATCTACCTTCGTCTTTTGGAAATCTACACTCGTTTTCTGGAAATCAACACTCGACTTTTGGAAAACAAACCCTCGTCTTCTGCAAATCTATCCTCGTCTTCTGGAAATCAACACCCATCTTTTGGAAATCTACCCTCGTCTTCTGGAAGTCAACCCTCGTCTTCTGGAAATCAACACTCATCTTTTGGAAATCAACCCTTGTCTTCTAGAAACCTACCCTCGTCTTTACGAAATCAACCCTCATCTTCTGGAAATCAACACCCGTCTTTTGGAAATCTACCCTCGTCTTCTGGAAATCAACACTTGTCTTTTGGAAATGAACATTCGTCTTTTGCAAAACTGTCCTCATCTTCTGCAAACCTACCCTCATTTTCTGAAAATCAACACTCATCTTCTGGAAATCAACGCTCGTCTTTTGGAAATTTCATCTTATGGAAATCTACCCTCATCTCCTGGAAATCAACTCTCATCTTCTGCAAATCTACCCTCGTCTTCTGGAAATCAACACCCTTCTTTTGGAAATCTACCCTCGTCTTCTGGAAATCAACACCCGTCTTTTGGAAATCTACCCTCATTTTCTGAAAATCAACACTCATCTTCTGGAAATCAACACTCGTCTTTTGGAAATTTCATCTTATGGAAATCTACCCTCATCACCTGGAAATCAACCCTCGTCTTCTGGAAATCAACACCCGTCTTTTGGAAATCTACCCTCGTCTTCTTAGAATCAACACCCGTCTTTTTGAAATCAACACTTGTCTTTTGGAAATCTGCCCTCGTCTTTTGGAAATCTACCCTTGTCTTTTGGAAAACAACCCTCATCTTTTCAAATTCTACCCTCATCTTTTCACAATCTACCCTCATGTTTTCGAAGTCAACCCTCATATTTCAGAAATCATTTGCTACTCAAATCCCATCTCGCCATTTTGCCATTGAGGCCAATTGATTTTTTATTGATATTGATTTTCCTTCACCTCTCTATCAATTGTATGTAAAGAGATCTGTTTCCCCCCAGTTGTCTACATAGCAGCAGCCATTGGAAAAAAATGAAAGAAAAGGAATATATAAATATGTATATATAAATATAAAGATTTCTATGTAACATTTAGCATTGTTTTTCAAAGGAAAAACCTCCCAAAGAGCATGCAAGAAAAGCAGAAGATGAAAGCAAAATATGTTCAAGAGAAATATATATATATTTCGGGGAAGTGGGGGTCTGTTTGTGTCAGAGTTTAGAAGTGACCCCATCAAAAGAAAAGGGAGTTGTAGTGTGTAATGAGAGAGAGAAAGAGAGAAGAAATAGATAGAGAAGGAGAAAAAAAAGGAGGAAGGGAGGTAAGAAAAGGTGAGGGCATAGCAGAGAAAGGAAACCATATAGGAAGCCAACCGGCATGAAAAGAGGACAAGAGAATAGAAACGGTTTATTTAAAAGGGAAGTCAACTTGAGGAGTCAAATTCAGCTTCATTCGTTCAGATTGCTTGATGGGTATCCTTCCTGCAGAACTTATCATAGGATTCTCTTGGTCCTCCGACACAACTCTATGGATTGCGGGGTCCAGGAGTGAATTATTTACATGGAGTTTGGTCATATACGCAGTCGATATGGCACTCTTACCGCATTAATGTAAGGGTCGCCATCGTGTTACAACTCTATTGTGTAACGGCGGAGCGATTGATGACTAAAAATAGTTTTCAATATTGGGAACACAATCGATCGATCGATCGATCAATTGGGTTCATTTGGGGGTTTTCCAAGAAGTTGTTTCAACCACTTCTATGGAAGAGTTTGGGTTTGGAATCCGCTTTCGTTGGGACCGTTGTCTTCCCTTTTAAACGCGAAATCTCAACAGACGACAAAGTTCAACGATTGTAAAGAATTTCAAAGTGAGATGCCAGTGCATTTCTTAAATCAGCTGGGAAGATTCCACAATAACACACACACACACACACACACACACATACGAACCCCAGTATAAAAATAAAAAGGGGAAAAGAAGAAGAAGAAGAAGAAATCATATATTCTAGATCCATACGACAACAGAAGAAGAAGAAGTAGAAAGAGAGGGGAAAGAGAGAAAGATTGAGAGAAAGTTTGAGAGTGAGAGAGAGAGAAAAAGAGAGGGATAGTTTGCATTTCTGTACATTACAAAAAGGAAGAAATGGGAAAGAAATACGGGGATCCAAAAGGCTCATATCCTCCGGCCACCCGCCCCAACCCACCTTTCCCTGCTTCTGCCAAAGAAGAAAATGGAACATTTACGTTACTACCTTTCAGACGGGAGGCTAAAGAAAAACACAGAGTGGGATTAAAAATAATAATAATATTTTTTCCGGCAAAAAAAGAAAAAAAAGAAAGAGAAGTCTCGTCAAAGAGCACCCGCCACAGTCGTCAATACCCAAAGGAAAGGGGGCTGATCAGGTGGAAAAAGAACGGGACAATTTGTGGCGTTGATAATCCCAATGAGTGCTAGATCAATTCTGGGTATTAGTGGGAACTTCCGTACGATCTGAGATATGGAGCTGCCCTACCGCTTGTTTCCAAACCAGGATTGAATCCAGCCTCCCAAGGAGCTCTCCGAGGTTCTGAACCAGATTCTAAACCAGCTTCAGGACCTTGGAGAGCTCCTTTGAAATGGGCCCCAACCTTGAGTGACTATTCTAGCATCCACTATTTACGAGCACAACCCAATAGGGAAATGTCAATTTGTTGGGTGATTCGAGACATATAGTTATGCTGAAACCATCACAGGGTTTTCTAGGACTGGATGGTGTGGCATGTTAGGGTCGTCCAATGGGATTTCATACCGAGCTGGAATTTGAATCTGAGATTTGGAGCTGCTCCACTGATCATTTCCAAATCAGGATTGAATTCATCCTCAAAAGGAGCTCTCTGAGGTCCTGAACCAGATTCCAAACCAGTTTCAGCACCTTTGAGAACTCCTTTCATTCAAAATGAGACATGGTGCTACCTCAACGCTCGTTTCCAAACTAGGATTGAATTCATCCTCCCAAGGAGCTCTCCGAGGTTCTGAACCAGATTCCAAACTAGTTTCAGCACCTTTGAGAGCTCCTTTGAAACACTGAGAACTTTAGTTCAACATGAGATATGGAGCTACTTCACCGCTCGTTTCCAAACTAGGATTGAATTCATCCTCCCAAGGAGCTCTCCGAGGTTCTGAACCAGATTCCAAACTAGTTTCAGCACCTTTGAGAGCTCCTTTGAAGCGGGCACAGAACTTGAATGGATTCACCAGTGCCAGCTTTTTACGAGCACAACCCAATAGGGAAATACCCATTTGTTGGGTGATTCGAGACATTTTTGAGCTATGCTGAAGCTATCACAGGGTTTTCTGAGGCTGGACTGTGATGGCATGTTAGGCTCATCCAATGGGATTTCATACTGAGCTGGAATTTGAATCTGAGATTTGGAACTGCCCCACCACTCATTTCCAAACCAGGATGGAATTCAGTCTCCCAAGGAGCTCTCCAAAGTTCTGAACCAGATTCCAAACCAGTTTCAGCACCTTAGAGAGCTCCTTTGAAGCAGGCCCAGACCTTCGGTGGCCCCTAGATCCCAGATCAGTTGACAGCCTCTAGGTCAGAGGGGCAACCCACTCTTTTCAGCTCCAAAGGAGCTCTCAAAGGTGCTGAACTCATGGAAGAATACAATTCAGGACTAGGATTGAATTCTGCCTCCCAAGGAGCTCTCCGAAGTTCTGAATTGGATTCAGCATCTTAGAGAGCTCCTTTGAAGGGGGCCCCGACCTTAGGTGGCCCCTAGATCCCATATCAATTGGCAGCCTCTAGGTCAGAGGGGCAACCCACTCTTTTCTGCTCCAAAGGAGCTCTCCAAGGTGCTAAACTCATGGAGGAATACAATTCAGGACCTTGGAGAGCTACGCTTCCCATCGTCCTATCTCCTGGCCTCTAGCAATCAGTGGGTTTCTCCTAAATCTGTTTGGGGGTTGAACCTTGAGAGTACTCAATGCGAAAGCTGCTGACTTGGAGGGAGGTATTTAAAAATGGCAGCGTGAGCAATAGGGACGTTCGGGACATACACCCCACATTTCATGGTAAGCCATAACCTCGGCGAAACCACAACCCTTCTCTCCCCAGTCTTACAAAGGGAAAGGGGGAGAGGAAATGTAGCGCGTGGAAAAATAAATGATTTTGGAGGGATGTAAGCATCCTCCCCAATGTTTAGTTTTCCCAGGCTCTTCAGAAGGGCAGGGAGAAAGGGAGGGTCTCCATAGGAATCGAGAGACCCCATTCTTTGTGAATCTTGGAAGAAGGGAGTGATGGGACGGGCAAGGACGGGCGTCTCTGGGGAAGGAAGGACGGGGTTGAACCGAAACGGAGACGGAAGCGTCCGTACCTCCTGTTTTCTCTCCGCAAGGGCCCCGTGGCTGTGGCGTCCGTTCTGGGCACCGCCCTTGTGCCCGTTCTGGTGCGGGGTGGCCGATCGACTGTGGCCGGTGCAGGACGAGGACGGGCTACGGCTGGACCGGGGACTGGTGGCCTTCGGGCCTCCCTCTCTGTAGCCAGGGCTCAATCTGCGGGGGAAAAACGGACAGAGAAAGAGGGTCGTTCCTTCTTCCGTGGGTCCAGGTTGACCTTCATACGCAGCTGTTCACCATCTCTCAAATCACAGAGTTGGATGGGTGAACACTTTCGATAATACATCTTCTAGGAAGTGAACGTGTCCATGCTCTGATTGGTTGAGAATGGACACAATGGCGACTGCAATTCCCAGAACCCTCTCTTACGGTTTGTCTTATTTAAAAAAATGTTATGGTAAAAACTTTAAAAAATCTAAAAAAATCAATAAATTGGTGAATTGTTCTGAAACTTGAGATTGATAACCTAGGACCAAAAATTGTATTGAATCGTGTAATCGCATGAGGGCGAGCTTACCTGCTGGTTGACTTGCAGTTGCTGTAGTTGGAAGAGAGAGAGGTGCTGCGTGAGCTGCAGCTGCTGCGTCGGTGGGACCGCCGGGTCGAAGACTCGCTGTGGGACCTGGAAGGGGACGGAGAGGAGCACGGAGGCATTGAAGAGCCAGGGAAGGCCTAGCAGCAGGGCCTTTTTGGTGGCTGCACAATATGGTCTTGCCAGGAAAACTTATTGAATAGTTAAGTATTCTTAACACCATTCCCTAAAGGGCCGGGCTTTAGCACAGCGGGTTAAACCACCAGCTGCAGAAAATCTTCCTGATCGAAAGGTCGACAGTTCAAGCCCGGTTTGGGGTGAGCTCCCAATTGTCAGCCCAGCTTCTGCTCACCTGAAAACAGCAATGTGAGTAGATAAATAGGTACCGCTTTGGCAGGAAGGTAATAAAAAGCACCCATGCGGACATGTTGGCAATTTGATTGGGAGAGTGTCTAAAGACAACAAAGATGGAGCGACAGCACCACCTTGTGGCCGGAGTCAAGAACAGCCTCCAGATACCAGAGATGGAAAAAGATGGAAAGACTTCACCTCTGTTTATGTACTGTCTGTCTTAGTTAATTGTTTAACGGAATTGTTAATTAGTTAATTGTTTAACGGAATACATTCCAATTAAACAATTAAATAATAGTTGAATTGTTTAATTGGAATGTATTGTCGAAGGCTTTCATGGCCGGAATCACTGGGTTGTTGTGGGTTTTTTCGGGCTATATGGCCATGTTCTAGAGGCATTCTCTCCTGACGTTTCGCCTGCATCTATGGCAAGCATCCTCAGAGGTAGTGAGGTCTGTTGGAACTAGGAAAATGGGTTTATATATCTGTGAATGACCAGGGTGGGACAAAGGACTCTTGTCTGCTGGAGCTAGGTGTGAATATTTCAACTGACCACCTTGATTAGCATTACATTGCCTGGCAGTGCCTGGAGCAATCTTTTGTTGAGAGACGATTAGATGTCCTGGTTTGTCTACAGACACACCAAGAAAATCCAACAAATGCTTCGTTCAGCAAAGGACAAGAGGGATCCTCTCACCTCTGCAGGAGTCTACCGTATACCATGCAGCTGTGGACAAGTCTACAGAGGGACCACCAAACGCAGCATTGCCCAGACACGCATCAAGGAACATGAACGGCACTGCAGACTAATCCAACTAGAGAAGTCAGCCATAGCAGAGCACCTGATGAAGCAACCTGGACACAGCATATGATCTGAGAACACAGAAATGCTGGACCACTCTCACAACCACCATGTCAGACTACACAGAGAAGCCATTGAAATCCAGAAGCATGTGGAGAATTTCAACAGAAAGGGACCATAAAAATGAACAAAATCTGGCTACCAGTACTAAAAAACTCTAAAATTAGAACAGCACAACAACAGAGAGGAAACAAACAAGGACATCTAATCACCTCTCAACAAAAGATTGCTCCAGGCACTGCCAGGCTATCAAATGCTAATCAAGGTGGTCAGGTGAAACATTCACACCTAGCTCCAGCAGACAAGAGTCCTTTGTCCCACCCTGGTTATTCCACAGATATATAAACCCTTTTTCCTAGTTCCAACAGACCTCACTACCTCTGAGGATGCTTGCCATAGATGCAGGCAAAATGTCAGGAGAGAATGCCTCTAGGCCATGGCCATATAGCCTGAAAAACCCCACAATGTTTGCCGTATATGTGTGCTATAGTCGACCCGGAATCCCCTCAGGGAGATAGGGTGGAATATGAAGTATATTATTATTATTATTATCATCATCATCATCATCATCCCATTGATGCAGTGGGTCTCCTGTAGTAAACTAGGAGTAGGTTGAAGCCAGTGTGGTCACTCCCTGCACAGTTTGAAGGGGGAACTTAGAAGGAACGCACCTTTTCCGGTCTTTGTTTTTCTCTTTCCGTTTGCTCTTGGGACTCCTGGACCTACAAGAGAGAGAGAGAGCGGAAAACTGAACACAGAAGGAAAAAGAGAACCCCAACTTCCAGAATCTTTTATGGAACCCAGAAGGAGGATCTTCCACAACCTTTGCTGCCAGTTGCAGCGGATCGGAAGAATCGATATTTTCAAAGTCTTCACCAAGGGAAAGCAATACACAATAGAAGAGCCAGAGTCCAAAGAAAAACTAGGTTTTGGATGGAGTTTTGTGGGTTGTTGGAATACTGGCTCTCGTCTCGGCTTAAACTGAGCTCTCCGAGGAGAGGTGGGAAATGAATGAAAATTATTAAAATATATTATTATTATTATTATTATTATTATTATTAATACATACACATTGTAATGTAATTTTTGTTTTTTGGCTTTTTAAGTCTCTTCTGCTGTGTTTTCCAGTGTTTTTATGAGTGATGGTCACTTGTTAGCCTGATGGGTGTATTGGGTCCAAATTTGGTCTCAATTCATCCAGTGGTTTTTGAGTTATGTTAATCCCACAAACGAACATTACATCTATCTATCTATCTATCTATCTATCTATCTATCTATCTATCTATCTATCTATACTAGCTGTACCCACCACGCGTAGCTGTGGCCAACCTTCCCTCCCTCTTTCTTTCCTTTCTTTCTCTCTTTCCTTCCTTCCCTCTTTTTCTTTCCCTTCTTCTTTCTTCCTTCTCTAGCTGTTTCTTTCCTTGCTTCCTTTGCTCTTTGGTTCCATTTTCCTCCCTCCCTCCCTCCTTCTCTCCTTGCTTCCCTCTCTCTTTCCTTACTTCTTTCACTTTTTATTTCCTTCTCTCCTTCCTTCTCTACCTTTCTTTCGTTCCTTCTTACTCTCCTTCTTTCCCTCTTTCTCTCCCTCCTTCTCTCCTCTCCTTCATTCCTTCCTTCCCCCTTTCTGTGTATATGTGTTTTGTGTGTGTATATATGCATATATGTGTGTATATATTTGTATATATGTGTATATATGTGTGTTTGTGTTTATATGTGGTTTTGTGCATGTGTTATAATGTATTTGGGGGGGGGGGGGTTGGCTTTTAAAGTCCCTTCTGCTGTGTTTGCCAGTGTTTTTATGAGTGATGGTCACTCGTTGGCCTGATAGGTGTATTGTGTCCAAATTTGGTGTTAATTCATCCAGTGGTTTTTGAGTTCTGTTAATCCCACAAACAAACATTACATTTTTATTTATATAGACTAGCTGTCCCCTGCCATGCGTTGCTGTGGCCCACATGGGGGTTCTGTGTGGGAGGTTTGGCCCAATTCTATTGTTCATGGGGTTCAGAATGCTCTGTGGTTGTAGGTGAACTATAAATCCCAGCAACTACAACTTCCAAATGTCAATATTCTATTTCCCCAAACTCCACCAGTGTTCACATTTGGGCATATTGAATATTTGTGCCAAGTTTGGTCCAGATCCATCATTGTTTGAGTCCACCGTGCTCTCTGGATGTAGGTGAACTACAACTCCAAAACCAAAGGACACTGCCCACCAAACCCTTCCAGTATTTTCCGTTGGTCATGGGAGATCTGTGTGCCAAGTTTGGTTCAATTCCATCGTTGGTGGGATTCAGAATGCTCTTTGATTGTAGGTGAACTACAAATCCCAGCAACTACAACTCCCAAATGACAAAATCATTTTTTTGAGTGAAGGACATACATTGGGTTGTTAGGTGTCTTGTGTCCAAATTTGGTGTCAATTCGTCCAGTGGTTTTTGAGTTCTGTTAATCCCACAAACGAACATTACATTTTTATTTTGAGATATATATTTACGTACACACACATTATTATTACTATTGATATATTTTATATTTTACTATTATTATATTTTTGGCCACAAGCGGGCACCATCCCCTTCTCCAGAGATGGACCTAGAGAAGGAGGGAGACCATGAAAACTGGAGAAGAACAAAGGAGGAATGGAGGCTGTTCATCCTCACCTGTGTCTCCTCTTCTTCCGGGATCCAGATGTAGACCTGGCGCACAATCAGCAAGATGGAAACAGAGAGAGAGAGGGAGAAAAATATGGAGGAGATGCTCATCTGTTTCAAAGCCATTTCCCCAATGTTTGGTGATGTCCCAGCAAGATCCACTGTTTTGTTTGTCCATGTGAAGCCTTCCAATGTTTGCTTATAGCCCTGTCCTCCAACCCTTCAATGGCTTCTCTTCTTGATGCAACCATGGTAAAACCGTCCCTTGTTACAAGTCCTATTTTTGAACTCTTCGAAACTAGAGCTCTGAGCTCTGCGAGTGCAGCATTTTCCCGAATGAAGCAGAGAGTGTTTGAGGACCGAGATAATCCGTAGGGATACCAAGGTGCTTGTCTATAAAGCTATTGTCCTCCCAACCCTGCTCTATGCCTGCAAAACATGGACTGTCTACAGACGTCACATGCAACTTCTGGAACGATTCCATCAGCGCTGCCTCTGGAAAATCCTGCAAATCTCTTGGGAAGACAAGCGGACAAACGTCAGCGTGCTGGAAGAAGCAAAGACCACCAGCATTGAAGTGATGGTCCTCCAACATCAACTCCGCTGGGCCAGCCACGTTGTCCGGATGCCTGACCACCGCCTCCCAAAGCAGTTGCTCTACTCTGAACTTAAGAATGGAAAACGGAATGTTGGTGGACAGGAAAAGAGATTTAAAGATGGCCTCAAAGCCAACCTTAAAATCTCTGGCATAGACACTGAGAACTGGGAAGCCCTGGCCCTTGAGTGCTCCAGCTGGAGGTCAGCTGTGACCAGCAGTGCTACAGAATTCGAGGAGGCACGAGTGGAGGGTGAAAGAGAGAAACATGCCAGGAGGAAGGTGTGTCAAGCCAACCCCAACCAGAACCGCCTTCCACCTGGAAACCAATGCCCTCACTGTGGGAGAAGATGCGGGTCAAGAAGAGGGCTCCACAGCCACCTACGAACCCACAAGGAAATGCATAATGGAAGACCATCTTACCCATCCAACGAGGGATCGCCTAAGGAAGGGGAACTAGAGATATCTAGAAGTTTTCACACGGAAAACATGATGCAACAGCTCTGGCCCGAAGCTGAGCACCAACTCTTTGGAGGCATCTCAGGGACTTCTGATTTTCAACCATTTTGCAGCCATCTTTTGCAGCCAACCTGATGGTATCTCAAGACACTTCCAAAAGTTGAATGTAGGGCCTTTGAGGCATATAGGACTTCTTCTCATGCTCAAGGCTCTATATGACCCAAAGGCCCAACACTCAGTCTTCCACCTTGGAAGAGTTGGAGATATTGAAGGGACTAGGACTACGGTAATAGTGGAAAACTACCAGCCAGGGCTAGAGAGGGTTAGCTAAAGCAGATAGCTCAGTCAAGGGAAGAGTTCAAAAGGAAATGCCTAGTAACAAGCAGGAAGCGGGGGAGAGGGGAATTGGAGGAAAAGCAGGCACAGGAATAGGGATAACAGCTGACACTAAGAAGAGAACGAAGAAAGAGATAGAGATGAGGCACAAATTAGAGAAAATAACCTGGGAGACTTTGAAACTGAGCTGCGTCTTAGTATTGTGTGGCGCATTTTTCTCGTTCACCCGGCAGGGTGATGTGATCAAATAAACCTGTTGAACAATCTTTTTGTTTCCAGGGTTTGATGGGATGAAAGGATCCTGGAGGTTTTGGGGCTACTTGATAAGAAAGGGCCATGACAGAGGGGGCCCAACAATACTAAACTTTTGGGCCTCTCAACATCCTTTGATGGATATGAGGCTTTGTAGTCCAAAACAAACCCTCCTAGGTCCGAGTCTATAGTGACCTTGCTTAGACTCCTCCCCTTATGGATCGGGATTTATTCCATCTTTCCTCCATTTACCCTTCTGCTAGAGGAGAGGGAAGTTGTAGTATAGGAAAGCACTGGATGGGAAGGGAAAAGGGGAGGAATGATCCTCCAGAACAGAAGCCCCCACCTAGACGGACTTACCTCTCCCTCCGGTGTTTTTTCCCTGTCTTTTTCTTCTTTTCCTTCCGGACCGAGGAAGAGCTATCTCCACTGCAAAGAAAAAAGGCGAGAGAGCAGTCAGTTGAGAAAGGAAGAGGACGGGTCAAGCATTGATCAACACCAAGGGAAGTTCAGACATATTGAGAAAGGTTGAGTTTCAGAAGCCCCATGATCCCCCCCCCCCCCGAGAAATACTAGGTGAAGTGGCCCACTGTGATGTCACTGGGAAAGAAAAGTGACGTGTGTATGAGGAGAAGGGAGGGAGGAAAGGAAAGAAAGAATGGAAAAGGAAGGAAGGAAGAGAAAAGAAAGGGAGAAAGATATAAGAAGAGGGCAAGAAAGGAAGGAAGGAAGGAAGGAAGGAAGGAAGGAAGGAAGGAAGGAAGGAAGGAAGGCGGGTGGGAGAAAGGAAGGGAAGGGAAGGGAGAGAGAAAAAGAAGGGAAGAGAAAGGAAGAGAAAGGAAGGGGAGGAAGAACAAGAAGGAGAGGAAAGGAAGGAAGGGAGGAAGGAAGGAGGGAGGGAAGGCGGGCAGGAGAAAGGAAGGGAAGAGAAGGGAAGGGAAGGGAAGGGAAAGAGAAAAAGAAGGGAAGAGAAAGGAAGAGAAATGAAGGAAGGGGAGGGAGAAGGAGAAGGAGAAGGAGAAGGAGAGGAAGGAAGGAAGGAAGGAAGGAAGGAAGGAAGGAAGGAAGGAAGGAAGGCGAGTGGGAGAAAGGAAGGGAAGGGAAGGGAAAGAGAAAAAGAAGGGAAGAGAAAGGAGGAGAAAGGAAGGAAGGGGAATGAGAATGAGAATGAGAATGAGAAGGAAGGAAGGAAGGAAGGAAGGAAGGAAGGAAGGAAGGAAGGCAGGCAGGCAGGCAGGCGGGAGAAAAGAAGGGAAGGGAAGGGAGAGAGAAAAAGAAGGGAAGAGAAAGGAAGAGAAAGGAAGGAAGGAGAAGGAAAGGAAAGATAGAAGGAAGGAAGGAAGGAAGGAAGGAAGGAAGGAAGGAAGGAAGGAAGGAAGGAGGAAAGAAAGAGAAAGAAGGAAGGGAGGCAGGCAGGCGGGTGGGAGAAAGGAAGGGAGAGAGAAAACGAAGGGAAGAGGAAGGAAGGGGAATGGGAAGGAGAAGGAAAGGAAAGGTAGAAGGAAGGAAGGAAGGAAGGAAGGAAGGAAGGAAGGAAAGAAGGAAGGAAGAAGGAAAGAAAGAAAGAACAGTGGGAAAGCTGTATGAGAGAAAACAAGGGAAGAAGAACAGAAAGAAAGAAAAGAGAGAGGGGGAAGGTATGAGGGAAACAGAGGAAGAAAAGAAAGAGCCAGAACGTTGCCATGGAGGCATTGTGAGGAAGATTTTCTCAAAGCTGGCGAAGGGAGAAAGTAGGTGGGCAGAGCTCCAAATGACACCCAGGAAATGCTGGGATATATATTAGTGTGTGTTGTCATTGGCGGCATCCTTTCCAAAGCCAGAACAAGCTTTCTCAGAAATGTTGTTGGTTTGAGGAGGCATTGTGGGGCCCAAGCGGTGGCAAGAGGCCCAGGTGGTGACGAGGAGGAGAAGGAAGAGAAAGGTAAAGAGGGCGAGGAGGGAAGGGGAGGGAGCGTCCCTACTTCGCGGAATTTCACTTATCACGGATGCTCCTGGAACATAACACCCGCGATAAGTGAGGGACCACTGCACACACATACACATCTCCAAGGTCCTTCACTGAGGAGACCGTGCATAATGTTATGCCCACAGTTAGTGTGGCAGTTGGACAATGCTGCTCTTAGCTGATGGAGATGTTCCACAAGCATCAAATACAATTGTATGGAGGACACACAATAGGGATCCATGCACAATATGAAGTCTATTCCGAGAAGGAATGTGACTCACCTGCGTTCTGATCCCGGCTTCCGTTTCTTGCTGTGGTCGGAAGGAAAGAAACAGACAAAGCAAAAGGTAAAGAGCAATTCTTCATTTGCTGCAGGGAGATCCCTAGGTTCTCTATTTATTATTATTATTATTATTATTGTTATTATTATTATTAACTTTATTTGTACCCTGCTACCATCTCCCCAAGGGACTCGGTGCGGCTTACATGAGGCCGAGCCCAAACACAACCAAAGCAATAAAACAACAATGCAAGCAATTAAAAACATAGACAATAAAAATACACAACATTATCAAAAAAGCAACACATAATTAAAACAGTGGGAAGGCCAAATTTAGAGTTAAAATTGGAAATAATGTTGGGCCATGAACGAAAGGTGACACTAGTGTTTGTAGAGGGCATACAAGCAGACTCAGGGAAATGTAAAGTGCTTTGGAGGACAAAGTGCTATGGGATTTCATTATTCCGGGAAGGCACACTGGAACAGCCACGTCTTCAAGCTCCTCCTGAAGACTGCCAGGGTTGGAGCCTGTCTGATGTCTTTAGGGAGTGAGTTCCAGAGTCAAGGGGCCACCACTGAAAAGGCCCTCTCCCTTGTCCCCACCAAACGCGCCTGCGATGCTGGTGGGATTGAGAGCAGGGCCTCTCCGGAAGATCGAAGGGATCGTGTGGGTTTGTATACAGAGATGCGATCACGTAGGTAGGCGGCTCCCAAACCGTTCAGGGCTTTATAGGTAAGAACCTGCACCTTGAATTGAGTCTGGTAGATGAATGGCAGCCAGTGGAGTTCCTTGAACAGGAGGGATGTCCGCTCCCTGTAAGGAGCCCGTTAACAGCCTGGCTGCCACCCGTTGGATCATCTGAAATTTCCGGGCCGTTTTCAAGGGCAGCCCCACGTAGAGTGCATTACAGTAGTCCAGTCTAGAGGTGACTAAGGCATGGACCACCTTGGCCAGATCCACCTTCCCGAGGTATGGTTGCAATTGGCACACAAGTCTTAGTTGTGCAAAGGCCCTCCCGGCCACCACCAACGCCTGATCCTCAAATGTAAGTGAAGAATCCAGGAGGACCCCCAAACTGCGAACCTGTGACTTCAGAGGGAGTGCAACCCCATCTAGCACAGGTTCCCACCCTATACCCCGATCTGGTTTACGATCGACCAGGAGGACCTCTGTCTTGTTGGGATTAATCTTCAGCCTGTTTCTCCTCATCCAGACAGCCACAGCGGTCAGGCACTCGTCTAGCACCCGAGGGGCTTCCTTGGAGTTAGGTGGAAAAGAGTAGTAGAGTTGTGTGTCATCTGCATAGAGATGGCACAACTCCAAAACTCCGGATGACCTCTCCCAGTGGTTTCATGTAGATGTTAAAGAGCATGGGAGACAGAATGGAGCCTTGCGGGACCCCACAGGTCAAAGGTCAGGGGTCCAAGCAGGTGTCTCCCAGCTTCACCAACTGGGATCGACCCTCCAGGAAGGACAGGAGCCACGACAAAGCCGTGCCCCCAAGGCCCATCCTGGAGAGGCGTCCCAGAAGGATACCATGATCGATGGTATCGAAAGCCGCTGAGATGTCCAAGAGAACCAACAGGGTCACTCTCCCCCTGTCCAGCTCCCTGTGGAGGTCATCCACCAAGGCGACCAAAGCTGTCTCGGTGCCATGGCCAGGCCTGAAGCCAGACTGTGACTGGTCCAGGTAGTTGATGTCATCAAGGAAGTTCTCCCAAGACTAGACCACCCTGAAATGCTGCAGATAGATCCCTAGGTTCTGGACCACCTTTGTAGGCTACCATAAGCTCTGAACATATTTGAGTTGGGAAGCTAAGCAAGGATAGGCCTGGTAAGTGTTTGGAGGAGAGACTGCTAAGAAGAAAGAACAGGTATAAACAGACATAGTCAACGATTGACCTCTCAATGCTGGGTGGGAGGCCTATGACTCTCCACTGTTCTGGGTGACTCACCGGCTCCGGCGATGACCCGATTTCTTCTTCTTCTTCTTTTTCGGAGGGGGAGAGGTGGAGCTACTGGATCGCCTCTTCAGCCTATGAGGGAAGAGGAAGAGGAGGGTGGTCGCATTGGCCAAGTCTTTGCTTCTGGAAGCCATACATGGCCATGGCCTTCCAGATTCCTGTAGGGCACCTGGAACAGCTTACCTGTATTCTCGATGACTACTGTCATCTTGGTAACAGTCGCTTGTACAGTCCCACTGAAGCGGGCAACCTTCCCCATATTCGGCGTACTCTCTCGCATACCCTTCTCCATCCTCTGCATGATGGTTTTCTATCATTCTGTCCAAGGAAAAAAGGAGGAGGAGAAAATGGAGATGAGGATGATAGAGAGGGAGATGATGGAGTTGGAGGAGGGGAAGAAAGAAGAGGAGGAAGAAAAAATGGAGATGGAGAAAGAAGGCGGAAATGGAAATAAGGATATAGAGATGATGGTGATGGAGGAAGGGAAGGGGGAGAAGATAGGGATTATGGGGGATAGGAAGTAGGAAGAGGAGGAGATGGAGTTGGAGATGACAAGTATGAGAATGATGATGGAGGATGAGAAGAAGTAAGAACAGGAGGAAATAGAGATGTAGGAAGAAGGAGAAGGAGATGGAGATGAGGATGATAGAGATGGAGATGTTGGAGTTGGAGGAGGGGGAGAAGGAAGAGATGGAGATGGAGAAAGAAGATGGAGATGGAGATAAGGATGATAGAGATTATGGCGATGGAGGAGGAGAAGAGGGAGAAGATGGTAATGATGAGGATGATGGAGGATAGGAAGTAAGAACAGGAGGAAATTGAGATGATGGAAATGGAGATGGAGATGATGAGGATGATGGAGGATGGGAAGAAGTAAGAAGAGGAGGAGATAGAGATGGAGGAAGAAGGAGATAGAGATGAGGATGACAGAGATGATGGCGATGGAGGAGGAGAAGGGGGAGAAGATGGTAATGATGAGGATGATGGAGGATAGGAAATAAGAACAGGAGGAAATTGAGATGATGAGGGTGAGGATGGTGGAGGATGGGAAGAAGAGGAGGAGATAGAGATGGAGGAAGAAGAAGGAGATAGGGATGAGGATGATAGAGATGATGGACATGGAGGAGGGGAAGGAGGAGGAGAGGGAGTTGATGGAGACGAGGATGGAGGAGGGGAAGGAGAAGGAGGAGAATGAGATGATGCAAATGATGGAGTTGGAGGAAGAGGAGGAGATGGAGAAGATGGAGATGACAGAGATGGAGAAAGAATGAAGAGAAGAAAAGGAGATGGAGGACATGATGGAAATGAAGGAGATAGAGATGAGGATGGTGGAGATGACAGAGATGGAGAATGAGGAGGAGGAGGAGGAGATGGAGATGATGGAGATGGACAATGAGAATGGGGAGGAAGAGAAGGAGGAGGAGATGATGGAGATGGAGATGATGATGATAGAAATAGAGAATAAGAATGAGGAGATGGAGATGAAGATGGAGAAGGAGAAGGAGAAAGAAGAGGACGAGGAAATGGAGATGGACCATGAGAATGGAGAGGAAGAGAAGGAGGAGGAGATGATGGAGATGATGATGATAGAAATAGAGAATAAGAATGAGGAGATGGAGATGACGATGATGATGGAGAAGGAGAATGAGAAGGAAGAGGACGAGGAAATGGAGATGATAGCGATAGAGATGGAGAAGGAGGATGAAGAGGAGGAAGAGAAGTACTTTAAACACTACAGGAACATATACACCTATGTATAAGTAAACTTAAATATACATGTACACACATATAGGTCTTCTTAAGCACTCCTTCGTTTTGTTTGTGGGGCCTTTGACCCAAGATCTGCCGGTTGGTGTTGAATGCCTTCAAGTGGCCTTTCACTCATGGTCACCCTATGAATGACAGAACTCCAAGGATGACGTATTTCTGGTGTCCATTGTTAGAAAGGCTCAGTATAAAGGTAACCCGTCTATACATAGAAAATTGATAATACGTCTGTATGTTTGTACCACAAGGGCTCCTCCACGGCTTGATGGATCTTGAGCAAACATGGTAGACTTATTCTTTCTGATCTAACTTAAAATACGGGCAGGGTGTCAATTTATAATTCCACCCCTTTTGTGATATATGTTTCGTTTTTAACGTGACCTACTATGTGCGGCTGCAGTGCTCAGGTGCAACCTGAAGAGGGCAGTATAGAGATAGAAATGCGAAGAGCATTCCCTGGAGATGTTCAGAGGGCCAGAAAAAATGGGAGAGAGCTGGAGAAGGGAGAAAGGAGGCAGGAGGGAAAGGAAGAAGGCATATCTGGGCAATGCAAGGTATATACTCTACTGTGTAAATAAATAGGATGCGATTCTGTCCCTTTTTCCTCTATGTGATTAATATCAATTACGACATCAGTATCAACTCTTTTCTTTGTCTCTTCCAAAGGAGGAAATACAGAGACGAGACTGCCGGAAGAGGCAAACACCCTTCAGCGGGCGACGGCCCCACGAGGCATTGCTCTCTCTTTCTCAGGCATCGTAACCCAATTACCAGCTGAGTGAATAATTGGCCGTTTTAAAGGAAATGAACCCCGGGATATTTTGGCTCAGCGAAGGAGACAAGAAAGAGAGAAGGAAAATAAAATGTGTTTGAGAGACAGCGCCGGGGAGCGCTTTGAGAGACGGACTAGATTGACAAAACGTTTGGGGGAGAAACAGAAGCTGGGTGGCCATCTGTCAGGAGGGCTTTGATTGTGTCTTGATTGTGTCTTCCTGCTGGGCAGAAGGGAGTCAGGCTGGATGACCTTTGTTTGGGGTTTCTCCAGCTCTATGATTCCACAAAATGCAGCCTTGCAAAGTGGACCATGTTGAATCCTGGATGCTTCCTTAAATTAAGCAGAGGCTGAATGGCCATCTGTTGGGAGGGTTTTTATTATGTCTTCCTGCATCACAAGGTGTTGGATTGGACAGCCCTTGGGGTCTCTCCCATCTCTATGACTCTATGTTTTAGAGGCTGGGTGGCCATCTGTAAGGAGGGGTTTGATTGTGTTTTCCTGCATAGCGAGGGGTTGGACTGGACAGCCCTTGGGGTCTCTTTCATATGTTTCACAGGCTGGATGGCCATCTGTAAGGAGGGCTTTGATTGTGTCTTCCTGCAGAGGAAGGGGTTGGACTGGATGGCCCTTGGGGTCTCTTCCATCACTATGATTCTATGTTTTACAGGCTGGACGGCCATCTGTAAGGAGGGATTTTATTGTGTCTTCCTCCATAGCAAGGGGCTGGATTGGATAGCCCTTGGGGTCTCTCCTATCTCTATGACTATGTTTGAGAGGCTGGATGGCCATCTGTAAAGAGGGCTTAGATTGTGCCTTCCTGCATAGCAGGGAGTTGGGCTGGAGAGCCCTTGGGGTCCTTCCATCTCTATGATTCTATGTTTGAGAGGCTGGATGGCCATCTGTAAAGAGGGCTTTGACTGTGCCTTCCTGCATAGCAGGGGGTTGGACTGGATGGCCTTTGAGGTCTCTTCCATCTCTATGATTCTATGTTTGAGAGGCTGGATGGCCATCTTTAAGGAGGGCTTTGACTGTGCCTTCCTGCAGACAAGGGGGTTGGACTGGACAGCCCTTGGGGTCTCTTCCATCTCTGTGATTCAATGTTTTACAGGCTGGATGGCCATCTGTAAGGAGGGCTTTGATTGTGTTTTCCTGCATAGCGAGGGGTTGGACTGGACAGCCCTTGGGGTCTCTTCCATATGT
Source organism: Anolis sagrei (assembly GCF_037176765.1). Taxonomy (NCBI): domain Eukaryota; kingdom Metazoa; phylum Chordata; class Lepidosauria; order Squamata; family Anolidae; genus Anolis; species Anolis sagrei. The sequence continues at coordinate 32,988,030 of NC_090031.1, forward strand.
TTCACAGGCTGGATGGCCATTTGTAAGGAGGGCTTTGATTGTGTCTTCCTGCAGAGGAAGGGATTGGACTGGATGGCCCTTGGGGTATCTCCTATCTCTATAACTCTATGTTTGAGAGGCTGCATGGCTATCTGTAAGGAGGGCTTTGATTGTGTCTTCCTGCAGAGCAAGGGATTGGACTGGACGATCTTTGGGGTCTCTTCCATCTCTATAATTCTATGTTTTACAGGCTGGATGGCCATCTGTAAGGAGGGCTTTGACTGTGCCTTCCTGCATAGCAGGGGATTGGACTGGACAGCTCTTGGGGTCTCTTCCATATATTTTAGAGGCTGGATGGCCATCTGTAAAGAGGGCTTTGATTGTGCCTTCCTTCATAATAGGGGGTTGGACTAGATGTCCTTTGGGGGGGTCTCGTCTAACTTTTCTATGATCTTCCCAACTGGAGAGGAGCAAGGCATTTGGTACTCACATCTGGCGCCCGTGCTGGTCTTCGCGGGTGAGCACCCCTTCCTTCTCCATCAGCATTTGCCGGAAGGTCCCAACCTTCTGCCGGATCTCCTCTTCCGAATACCTGGAAGTCCAAGACAAGGGAGACAGGGAATGAGAGGCAGCCAGGGAGACCCCTTTCCCTACTACAGGCCACCCCCAAGTTGCAAACATCCAACTTGGAAAGTACTCACGAGTAACAACTGGGCTGAGACAACAGGAAGTGAGAGAGATTTTGTTAACAAGGATTTATGGGCCCATTGGCCTGGCTTCGGTGGTTTTCGAGGTTCATTAACTCTGAGTTATGGGCCCAGGGTCAAAGGCAGGAAAGAAACCTGTTGTAAAGATCATCTGGGGTCAATCCACTAGGATTTATAGCCAGGTTGCAGTTCTCTGGGTTTTTTTTTCCCCTTTTGGACTGCAATTCCCATTTCCCATTAATCCTTTCCAGCTATATGCTGCCCACTTGTGGCTGCATCTCAATATTGCATACATTTATCCTTAGAGGCCAGGAGCTAATCCTTTCTATTGATACACTGCACCCTTGTGGCTACATCTCAGCATTGCATAAATTCATCCTTAGAGGCCAGGAGCTAATCCTTTCTATCAATACACTGCATCCTTGTGGCTGCATCTCAGCATTGCATACATACATTCCTAAAGGCCAAGAGCTAATCCCTTCTATCTATACACTGCCCCTTGTGGCTGCATCTGAGCATTGCATACATACATCCCTAGAGGCCAGGAGCTAATCCCTTCTATCGATACACTGCCCCCTTGTGGCTGCATCTGAGCATTGATCCCATACATTCCTAAAGGCCAATGGCTAATCCTTTCTATCTATACACTGCCTTCTCATGGCTGCACAAGAGCATTGCATACATTCATCTCTAGAGGCCAGGAGCTAATCCTTTCTATCAATACACTGCACCCTTGTGGCTGCATCTCAGCATTGCATACATATATTCCTTGAAGCCAGAAGCGAATCCCTTCTAGCTATATGCTGCCCCTTGTGGCTGCATCTCAGCATTGCATACATACATTCCTAAAGGCCAAGTGCTAATCCTTTCTATCTATACACTGCCCTCTTGTGGCTGAATCTGAGAATTGCATACATACATCCCTTGAGACCAGGAGCTAATCCTTTCTATCTCTATACTGCCCTCTCATGGCTGCATCTCAGTATTGCATACATTTATCCCTTGAGACCAGGATCTAATCCTTTCTATCTCTATACTGCCCTCTTATGGCTGCATCTGAACATTGCATATATACATTCCTTGAGACCAGTAGCTAATCCTTTCTATCTGTATACTGCCCTGTTATGGCTGCATCTGAGCATTGCATATATACATCCCTAGAGGCCAGGAGCTAATCCTTTCTATCTATACACTGCCCCCTTGTGGTTGCATCTGAGAATCGCATACATTCATCTCTAGAGGTCAGGAGCTAATCCTTTCTATCTATACACAAGAGGGCACTCTATACTGCCCTCTCATGGGTGCATCTCAGCATTGTGTACATACATCACTAGAAGCCAAGAGCTAATCCTTTCTAGCTATACGCTGCCCCCTTGTGGCTGCATCTGAGCATTGTGTACATACATTCCTAGAAGCCAGCAGCTGATCCTTTCTGTCTATAAACTGCCTCCTTGTGGCTGCATCTCAACATTATATACATTCATCCTTAGAGGCCAGGAGCTGATCCTTTCTATCTATACACAAGAGGGCACTCTTGTGGCTGCATCTGAGAATCACATACATTCATCTCTAGAGGCCAGGAGCTAATCCTTTCTATCTTTACACTGCCCTCTTGTGGCTGCATCTGAGCAATGCATAAATACATTCCTTGAAGCCAGAAGCTAATCCTTTCTAGCTATATGCTGCCCCTTCTGGCTGCATCTGAGCCTTGCATACATTCATCTCGAGAGGCCAGGAGCTAATCCTTTCTATCTATACACTGCCCCTTTGTGGCTGCATCTGAGAATCGCATACATTCATCTCTAGAGGCCAGGAGCTAATCCTTTCTAGCTATATGCTGCCCCTTGTGGCTGCATCTGAGCCTTGCATACATTCATCTCTAGAGGCCAGGAGCTAATCCTTTCTATCTATACACTGCCCCTTTGTGGCTGCATCTGAGAATCGCATACATTCATCTCTAGAGGCCAGGAGCTAATCCTTTCTATCTTTACACTGCCCCCTTGTGGCTGCATCTGAGCAATGCATAAATACATTCCTTGAAGCCAGAAGCTAATCCTTTCTAGCTATATGCTGCCACTTGTGGCTGCATCTCAACATTGCATACATTCATCCTTAGAGGCCAGGAGGTAATCCTTTCTATTGATACACTGCACCCTTGTGGTTGCATCTGAGCATTGCATCCATACATCCCTAGAGGCCAGGAGCTAATCCTTTCTATCAATACACTGCATCCTTGTGGCTGCATCTCAGCATTGCATACATACATTCCTTGAAGCCAGGAGCTAATCCTTTCTAGCTATACGCTGCCCCTTGTGGCTGCATCTGAGCATTGCATACATACACTCCTATATGTCAAGAGCTAATCCTTTCTATCTATACATTGTCCCCTTGTGGCTGCATCTGAGAATCGCATACATACATCCCTAGAGGCCAGGAGCTAATCCTTTCTATCTATACACTGCCCTGTTGTGGCTGCATTTGAGCATTGCATACATACCTCCCTAGAGGCCAGGAGCTAATCCTTTCTATCTTTACACTGCCCTCTCGTGGCTGCATCTGAGCATTACATACATACATTCCTAGAGGCCAAGAGTAATCCTTTCTACCTATACACAGCCCTCTTGTGGCTGCATCTGAGCATTGCATACATACATTCCTATACGCCAAGAGCTAATCCTGTCTATCTATACATTGCCTCTCGTGGCTGCATCTGAGAATCACATACATTCATCTCTAGAGGCCAGGAGCTAATCCTTTCTATCTTTACACTGCCCTCTCGTGGCTGCATCTGAGCATTGCATACATATGTCCCAAGAAGCCAAGAGCTAATCCTTTCTATCTCTAAGCTACCTTATAGTTATATTTTGATTTTTACATATATGTATTTTACATGTTTTATGACAATGCATGTTTAGAGAGAGTCAGGAAAGAAATAAATCTATTATTGTTGTTGTTGTTGTTGTTGTTGTTGTTATGACATAGAGTGAGATACAAAGTGGATCATATTCAAAAATGGATTGGTCCGCACACTTTGTGTTTGGGATAAGTGCTGACAGGACAGCTGGGTGGCCATCTGTAAGGAGGGGTTTGATTGTGTTTTCCTGCGTAGCGAGGGGTTGGACTGGACAGTCCTTGGGGCAATTGGAATCCAGAACCATGGAAATCTGGGCTCGAAACCTTGAGTAGATGCCCTGACCATGGTCACCACAGGCCTTTCCGACAGCCAATGGGAAGCCGCCAAGGCCCTGTCAATCACCTCCCAGCCGTGGCTGATAATGATCGGCAAAGGGCCGAGCCTTTCTTCTGGTTTTCCGAACCTGTTGGGAGCACCCCAGGCTCCCTCCTAATGAAGGCATCAATAATTCCTTTTCATCTGACTTCAAAGGGTGCCGGGCCACATGTTTTTTTTGGAGTGACTCATTACAGGCTCAAGCTCATAAGATACAAGGAGTAGGAAAAACAGATGCAGAAAGAAGAGACTTTGGGGATTCCAGTTCCTAGGAGATTTGGAGTCACTTTTCAGAACATGGCCGTTCGGATCCATTTCCAGATTACTCTGAAATCTGGACACTTTTCAGACTCTGCCTTTGTCTTTTAGGAAGTATTATTATTATTATTTGGTGGCCATCTGTCAGGAGGGATCGGATGGTGTCTTCCTCACGGCTGGAAGGGGTGGGACTGGATGTCCCCTGGAGTCCCTTTCAGCTCTGGGATTCTATTATTATTATTATTAGTAGTAGTATTATAGCTTTGATGGCCATCTGTCAGGAGGGATCGGATGGTGTCTTCCTCACAGCAGAAGGGGGTTGGACTGGATGTCCATTGGGGTCCCTTTCAGCTATGGGATTCTATTATTATTATTATTATTATTATTATTAGAGCTTTGGTGGCCATCTGTCAGGAGGGATCAGATAGTGCCTTCCTCATGGCAGAAGTGGGTGGGACTGGATGTCCCTTGGGATCCCTTTCAGCTCTGGGATTCTATTATTATTATTATTAGTAGTAGTAGTATTATAGCTTTGATGGCCATCTGTCAGGAGGGATCGGATGGTGTCTTTCTCCTGGCTGAAGAGGGTTGGACTAGATGTCACTTGGGGTCCCTTTCAGCTATGGGATTTTATTATTATTATTATTATTATTATTATTAGAGCTTTGATGGCCATCTGTCAGGAGGGATCAGATGGTGCCTTCCTCATGGCAGAAGTGGGTGGGACTGGATGTCCTTTGGGGTCCCTTCCAGCTCTGGGATTCTATTATTATTATTATTAATATTATTATCATCAGAGTTTCAATGGCCATCTGTCAGGAGGGATCGGATGGTGTCTTCCTCATGGCTGAAGGGGATGGGACTGGATGTCCCTTGAGGGTCCCTTCCAGCTCTGGGATTCTATTATTATTGTTATTATTGTTATTATTGTTATTATTATTATTATTATTATCAGAGTTTTAATGGCCATCTGTCAGGAGGGATCGGATGGTGTCTTCCTCATGGCTGAAGGGGATAGGACTGGATGTCCCTTGGGGTCCCTTCCAGCTCTGGGATTCTATTATTGTTTGTATTATTATTATTATTATTAGTAGTAGTAGTAGTAGTAATAGTAGATCTTCAGTGGGCCTCTATGAAGAGGGATTGGATGGTGTCTTCCTTCTGGCTGAAGGGGGGTTGGACTGGATGTCCCTTTGGGGTCCCTCTCTGACAACTTGAGGATTCTATAATTGTATTCTTATTAAGGAGAGAATGGGTGGACATCTGTCAAGAGGGATCAGATGGTGTCTTCCTCCTGGCTGAAGGGGGTTGGACTGGATGTCCCTTTGGGGTCCCTCCCTTTCACCTTGAGGATTCTTTGATTGTATTTTTATTAAGGAGAAACTGGGTGGACATCTGTCAAGAGGGATTGGATGGTGTCTTCCCCCTGGCTGAAGGGGGTTGGACTGGATGTCCCTTTGGTGTCCCTCCCTTCCAACTCCTGGATTCTTTGATTGTATTCTTATTAAGGAGAGACTGGATGGACATCTGTCAAGAGGGATTGGATGGTGTCTTCCTCCTGGCTGAAGGGGGTTGGACTGGATGTCCTTTTGGGGTCTCTCCCTTCCAACTCTGGGATTCTTTGTATTCTAATTAAGGAGAGACTGGGAGGACATCTGTCAAGAGGGATTGGATAGTGTCTTCCTTTATGGCAGAAATGGGGTTGGACTGGATGGCCTTTGGGGGTCCCTTCGATCTGTAGGATGCTATCCCCTTCCCTCCCTCCCTCCTTCCTTCCTTCCTTCCTTCCTTCCTTCCTTCCTTCCTTCCTTCCTTCCTTCCTTCCTTGCCTCTCTTCTTCCACATCAGGAGGGCAGTCACAACATGAAAACAGTCTGTGGCTTTGAGATGTTTCAGGAGGCTTGTCAGATAAAAGGGAGCCAGCGGAGCGAGAGAAAGAGAGAGACAAGAAGAGAAGGCAAGAAGGAAGGGGCTGCCTCATCGTCGTTAAATCCTTGCCTTTTGAAATATACATCAAGATCCCATCGTTTTCGGGGGGAGGAAAACCCGCCACCGAAGAAAAGCAAAAATATCGTATTTAGTGATGGCTTTGGATGACAACGACTGATTTTTTAAAATACCCTTGATGTTTAATTCTGTTTCAATTTTTTGTATATGAGTCTCCCTGTGGAGAAAAAAAGGGGTAGAAATAATAATAATAATAATAATAATAATAACAACAACAACAACAACAACAACAATTACATAAAATTTTGGTACAATTTTAAATGACTTTTTCAAACCTGGGCAACTCCAGGTACCAAAGCTAGTATGTATTTATGTGTGTATGTATATATGTATGTGTATGTGTGTGTGTGTAGATATATATATATATATATATATATATATATATATATATACATACATACACACACACACACACACACACACACTAGCCATCCCCTGCCACATGTTGCTGTGGCCCACTCTGTTGGACATAGGGGTTCTGTGTGGGAGTTTTGGCCCAATTCTATCGTTGGTGGGGTTCAGAATGCTCTTTGATTGTAGGTGAACTATAAATCCCAGCAACTACAACTCCCAAATGTCAAGATTCTATTTCCCCCAAACTCCACCAGTGTTCACATTTGGGCATATTGAGTATTCGTGCCAAGTTTGGTCCAGATCCATCATTGTTTGAGTCCACAGTGCTCTCTGGATGTAGGTGAACTACAACTCCAAAACCAAAGGACACAGCCCAACAAACTGTTCCAGTATTTTCCGTTGGTCATGGGAGAACGGTGTGCCAAGTTTGGTCCAATTCCATTGTTGGTGGGGTTCAGAATGCTTTTTGATTGTAGGTGAACTAGAAATCCCAGCAACTACAACTCCCAAATGTCAAGATTCTATTTTCCCCAAACTCCACCAGTGTTCACATTTGGGCATATTGAGTATTCGTGCCAAGTTTGATCCAGATCCATCATTGTTTGAGTGCACAGTGATCTCTGGATGTAGGAGAACTACAACTCCAAAATCAAAGGACACAGCCCACCAAAGCCTTGCAGTATTTTTTGTTCGTTATGGGAGAACTGTGTGCCAAAGTTTGGTTCAATTCCATTGTTGGTGGGATTCAGAATGCTCTTTGATTGTAGGTGAACTACAAATCCCAGCAACTACAACTCCCAAATCTCAAGATTCTATTTTCCCCAAACTCCACCAGTGTTCACATTTTTATTTATATAGACTAGCTGTCCCCTGCCACGCATTACTGTGGCTCACATGGGGGTTCTGTGTGTGAGGTTTGGCCCAATTCTATCGTTGATGGGTTCAGAATGCTCTGTGGTTGTAGGTGAACTATAAATCCCAGCACCTAAAACTCCCAAGTGTCAAGATTCTATTTTCCCCAAACTCCACAAGTGTTCACATTTGGGCATGTTGAGTATTTGTGCCAAGTTTGGTCCAGATCCATCATTGTTTGAGTGCACAGTGATCTCTGGATGTAGGAGAACTACAACTCCAAAACCAAAGGACACTGCCCAACAAACCCTTCCAATATTTTCTGTCCGTCATGGGAGATCTGTGTGCCAAGTTTGGATCAATTCCATCGTTGGTGGGGTTCAGAATGCTCTTTGGTTGTAGGTGAACTATAAATCCCAGCAACTACAACTCCCAAATGTCAAGATTCTGTTTTCCCCAAACTCCAGCAGTGTTCACATTTGGGCATATTGAGTATTTGTGCAAGTTTGGTCCAGATCCATCATAGTTTGAGTCCACAGTGCTCTCTGGACGTAGGTGAACTACAACTCCAAAACCAAAGGACACTGCCCACAAGACCCTTCCAGTATTTTCTGTCCGTCATGGGAGATCTGTGTGCCAAGTTTGGTTCAATTTCATCATTGGTGGGGTTCAGAATGCTCTTTGATTGTAGGTGAACTACAAATCCCAGCAACTACAACTCCCAAACAAGTGAAGGACATACATTGGGTTGTTAGGTGTCTTGTGTCCAAATTTAGTGTCAATTCGTCCAGTGGTTTTTGAGTTCTGTTAATCCCACAAACGAACATTACATTTTTATTTATATAGATATGAATCCTAGGGTTAGAAGTTACTTTAAGGGCCATCCAATCCAATCCCTTTCTGCCAAGCAGGAAAAGCACAATCAAAGCACCCCCGACAGATGGCCACCCTCTCCTTAACAACAACAGCAATAATAGTAGAACTATAGTATCCCTTCCAGGTTTTCCCCTCCGTTTCGAAGGAGCTCTCCAAGGTGCTGAACTCAATTTCTAAATGGATCCAGCACCTTGGAGAGCTCTTGTAAAAATAGCCCAAACCTGCGCCACCAACACAATTATTCCGCCCATTAACTGCATTCCCAGAAACCCCCGGGTCATCTCTCTTGAGGTTTCAAATAGGCCAGAGGGAAGGTCTCCGAATGCATACATACACGCCTAGAAAAAACCCCATTTTGGATAGCAAAACGTGCCATTGCTTTCCCTAAAATGCAAGGATGTAAGGAAGAGGAAGGAGAGAAAGTATGAGGGAAGGAAAGGAAAGAAAGGGAAAATGGGATTGGGAAAGAAAAGGGAGTAAATAAGGGAAGAGAAGAAGGAGGGAAGAAGGGAGAAGGAAGGAAGCAAATGGAGGGGAGGAAAGAAGAGAAAGGAAGGGAATGGTACAAGAAAGGGAAAAAAAGAAGGGAAGAAAGAAAGAAAAAAAGAAAAAGAAGGGAAGAGAAATTAGAAGGAAGGAGGACAAAAGAGAAATGGGCAAAGGTGTAAAGGGAAAAAATAAAAAGAAGGGAAGAGAAAGGAAGAAAGAAGGGACAAAGGAAGGGAGGGAAGAAAGAAAGAAAAAGAAGGAAAGAGAAAGTAGATGGAAGGGGAAAGGAAAAAAGGAGAAGGAAACAAATGGAGGGAAGGAAGGAAGAGAAAGGAAGGAAGGGAGGGAAGGAAAGAATGGCACAAGAAAGGTAAAAAAGAAGGAAGGAAGGAAAGAGAAAGGAAGGGAAGAAAGAATGGACGAAGGGAGGGAGGAAAGAAAGAAAGAAAGAAGGAAGGAAGGAAGAGACAAAAGAGAAATGGGGAAAGGTGTAAGAAAGGGAAAAAATAAAAAGAAGGGAAGACAAAGGAAGAAAGAAGGGATGAAGGAAAGGAGGGAAGAAAGAGAGCAAAAGAAGGAAAGAGAAAGTAGACGGAAGGGGGAAAGAAAAAAGGAAAGGAGGAAAGGTGTAAGAAAGGAAATAAGAGAAAGAAGGGAGAGAAAGGAAAGGAAGAAAGAAGGGTCGAAGGGAGGGAGGGAAGAAAAAAAGAAAATAGAAGGGGAGAGGAATGAGGGAAAGAAAGATGGGAGAAAAGGAATAGAAGGGGAGAAAAAGGAAAAAGAAAGGATAAAGAAAGGGAGGGAAGGAAGGAAGAAAAAAGGGATGGGAAATGAAAGGTGTAAGAAAGGGGAAAAAAGGAGGAGAAAGGAAAAGAATAAAGAAAGGGTGAAGGAAAGAAGGTAAAAAGAAAGAAAAAGAAAGGAAGAGAACAGAAAGTAAGAGGGCGGAAGGTGTAAGAAAGGAAAAAAAGAAAGAAGTGAAGAGAAAGGAAAGAAAGAAAGAAAGAATGGACAAAGAGAGGGAGGGAGGGAGGGAAGGAGGGAAGAAAGAAAGAAAGAAAGAAAGAGGAGAGAAAGGAGGGAAAGAAGGAAGGAAGGGAGGGAGGGAGGGAGGGAGGGAGGAAGGAAGGAAGGAAGGAAGGAAGGAAGGAAGGAAGGAAGGAAGGAAGGCAGGCAGGCAGGCAGGCAGGCAGGAAAGAAAGGGAGGGAGGGAGCGAGGGAAGAAAGAAAAAAGGGATGGGAAAGGAAAGGTTTAAGAAAGGAAAAAAGAGTAAGACGGGAAGAGAAAGGAAAAGAATAAAGAAGGGGCAAAGGAAGAAAGGAAGAAAGAAAAAGAAGGGAAGAGAACGGAAAGAAAGAGGACGGAAGATGTAACAAAGGAAAAAAGAGAAAGAAGGGAAGAGAAAGGAAAGGAAGAAAGAAGGGACAAAGAGAGGGAGGGAGAGAGGGAGGGAAGAAAGAAAGAAAGAAAGAAAGAAAGAAAGAAAGAAAAGGGGAGAGAAAGGAGGGAGGGAGGGAGGGAAGGAAGGAAGGAAGGAAGGAAGGGAGGGAGGGAGGGAGGGAGGGAGGGAGGGAGGGAGGGAGGGAAGAAAGAAAAAAGGGATGAGAAAGGAAAGGTGTAAGAAAGGAAAAAAGAGAAAGAAGGGAAGAGAAAGGAAAGGAAGAAAGAAGGGACAAAGAGAGGGAGGGAGGGAAGGAAGGAAGGAAGGAAGGAAGGAAGGAAGAAAAAAAGGGGAGAGAAACGAGGGAAAGAAGGAAGGAAGGAAGGAAGGAAGGAAGGAAGGAAGAAAAAAAGGGGAGAGAAACGAGGGAAAGAAGGAAGGAAGGAAGGAAGGAAGGAAGGAAGGAAGGAAGGAAGAAAAAAAGGGGAGAGAAACGAGGGAAAGAAGGAAGGAAGGAAGGAAGGAAGGAAGGAAGGAAGGAAGGAAGGAAGAAAAAGGAAGGACAAAGGAAGGGAGGGAAGAAAGAAAAAAGAAGGGATGAGAAAGGACATGTGTAAGAAAGGAAAAAAGAGAAAGACGGGAAGAGAAAGGAAAGGAATAAAGAAGGGGCAAAGGAAGAAAGAAAGAAAGAAAGAAAGAAAAAGAAGGGAACGGAAAGAAAGAGGGTGGAAGGTGTAAGAAAGGAAAGCAAGGGAGGAATTCAACCCTGGTTTGAAAGTCTTCTTTCCTGTTTCCTTGTGAGGTCCTTCTCTACCCCAGAAATCTTGTTTTTGCGGCACAAACGATGTCGAATTGAGGATACGTTCCTTGAAAAACGAGAGACAAATGTGCTGCGGGATGATGTCCCTCCCGCAAGAACCAAGTTTTTGGAAGCGTAATAATAACCCATTTCCCTAGCCAATAAGGAAATGACATTGATAACCCAGGAAGGGAAATTGTGTTGGATGGTGATGTTTGCCATTGCGCATCATGCTCGTCCTCGATGCGAGACTGGGCACCGGGAAGCGAGCAGATGGCCCCTTCTCCCATGAGCCTCTGGGCTTCTCTTCCGCGATTGATGTCCAGGTGGAAGGAGATCAAAAGGAGGAGGCTCTGAATCATCAAGGAGATGGGCCGCTTCCTCCGCAGTAGCGCTCTGTGGGGAGCGCCCATGCGCAGCGGCACACTGAAGCCACGCGCCAATTAAATCCACCACGTCCTGCCCATTGGGCGGCCCCTTTCCTCACAACTTCTGCCAGAAGGAAGCTGCGCATTTCAGACTTATAATAGAAGTAAAAATATGTATGTGTGTCCACTTACACAGATAAGCTCTTGTCTCCACAAACAGCTCCACATCCCATTATTCAGGAGACACCAATGGCCTTCCTTCCAATGGCATTGCAGGTTATAGTGAGCGCCATGAGCATGTCCAAGAGTCCTCCACCAACACCATACTGCCCGCCACCCAAGTGAAGGCTTTCATGCAGGGACAATTCCAGCCTAGATTTTATGTGTTTCCTCCATCACAGGCATCCCAGTGTTCCTCTCTCCCTCCACTGGTGTGGAATTTGCATGACCCCTCCCACTGCCTCTCCCTTATTAACCATTTCCTACATTTCATCCTCAATTTTATGTGTATTCCCCACCACGGGCATCCCAGTGTTCCTCTCTCCCTCCACTGGTGTGGAATTTGCATGTCCCCCGCCCACTACCTCTCCCTTATTAATCTTTTCCTACATTTCATCCTCAATTTTATGTGTTTCCTCCACTACAGGCATCCCAGTGTTTCTGACTCTCTCCATTGGTGTGGTATTTGCAAGACTGCACCCACTCCCTCTCCCTTATTAACCCTTTCCTACATTTGATCCTCAGATTTATGTGTTTCCTCCCCCATAGGCATCCCAGTGTTTCTGACCCTCTCCACTGGTGTGGAATTTGCATGACCCCGCCCACTACTTCTCCCTTATTAACCATTTCCTACATTTCATCCGCAATTTTATATGTTTCCTCCACCACAGGCATCCCAGTGTTTCTGACTCTCTCCACTGGTGTGGAATTTGCATGACCCCGCCCACTCCCTCTCCCTTATTAACCCTTTCCTACATTTCATCCTCAGTTTTATGTGTTGCTTCCACCACAGGCATCCCAGTGTTCCTGACTCTCTCCATTGGTGTGGAATTTGCATCACCCCGCCCACTGCCTCTCCCTTATTAACCCTTTCCTACATTTCATCCTGTTTTATGTGTCGTCTAAGGGCTGACAAGGGCAGTATACAAATATAATAAATAAATAAATAAATAAATAAATAAATGTGTTTCCTCCACCACAGGCATCCCAGTGTTTCTGACTCTCTCCACTGGTGTGGAATTTGCATGGCCCCACCCTCTCCCTCTCCCTTATTAACCCTTTCCTACATTTGATCCTCAGTTTAATGTGTTTCCTCCACCAGAGGCATCCCAGTGTTTTTGACTCTCTCTATTGGTGTGGAATGTGCATGACTGCACCCACTACCTCTCCCTTATAAACACTTTCCTACATTTCATCCTGTTTTATGTGTCATCTAAGGGCTGAGAAGGGCAGTATACAAATATAGTAAATAAAGAAATAAATAAATGTGTTTCCTCCACCACAGGCGTCCCAGTGTTTCTGACTCTCCATTGGTGTGGAATTTGCATGACTGCACCCACTACCTCTCCCTTATAAACCCTTTCCTACATTTCATCCTGTTTTATGTGTCGTCTAAGGGCTGAGAAGGGGCGGGGTATACAAATATAGTAAATAATAAATAAATAAATAAATAAATAAATAAATGTGTTTCCTCCACCACAGGCATCCCAGTGTTTCTGACTCTCTCCATTGGTGCAGAATTTGCATGCCCCGCCCACTGCATCTCCCTTAACTCTTTCCTATTCTTTTCTATGGCAAACAGCAAACAGAGGAATTAATCAGCAACTGAACTGAGTAAGAAACACTGGGATGTCTGTGGTGGAGGAAACACAATAGGATGAAATTGTCCCTGAATGTCTTCACTTGGGTGGTGAGCAGTGTGGTGTTGGTGGAAGACATTTGCAAGACTCTTGTACATGTTTACCACGCTCTGTCATTGGAGGGCCATTGGTGTCTCCTGCGTAGTGGAAGCCACAGCTGTTTGTGGAATGGAATGGAATGGATGGATTACTGGAACGTGGCCATAGAGGCCAAAACACTCCCAGCAACCCAGTCTCGAAATGCCTCGCGCCACAACTCACCCTTGTTCCTCCATCATCTCCTGGAGTTCCATGCATTTCAGCTCCACCCGCCGCTTGCGCTCGTGGTCCAGGATCTCCCGGTGGGCCTTCTTCACCAGGCCGGGCTCGGCCAGCCGCACCTCGTCTTCCGCTTTGTGCCAAGTCCCCGATGCGCCGGGCTGGGAGAAGCCATTGGAGGCCTCCTGCGGAGAAGGCGTCCTTGCCGTCCCGTTGTTGTTGTTGTTGCAGGCCGCCATGGAGGCAGGGGGGCTCCCGGGTCCGGGCCTGGAAGGGAAACGGGGAAACGCACAACACAAAGGTTTATTTACGCACCACACAACAAGAGACACATGCAGGAGGTCACAATCCACATTGGGCCTTTGGGCACACACAGAAATGGAGTGCAAAGATGCAGAACGGGTGATGCCTGGCTCGACAACCATCCATGCGAAAAAGGTCTTGGAGACTTCGTGGACAACTAGTTGAACGTGAGCCAACAGTGTGATGCAGCAGCTTTAAAAGCCAACAGGATTTTGAGCTGCATCAAAAGGAGTAGAGCCAAGTTTCCTCCATTATTCCTCTGTCTTGGAATGGAAGAAAAATCGGATTATGGCAGTATCGCCAACATCAATGTTTATTACAGATTGGGTGACGCGTGGCTCGAGAGCAGTACGTGTGAAAAAGATCTTGGAGTCCTCGTGGACAACAAGTTAAACATGAGCCAGGAATGTGATGCAGTGGCGGCAAATGTGGCGGCAAAAAAAGCCAATGGGATTTTGGCCTGCATCAATAGGAGCCTAGTGTCTAGATCTAAGGAAGTAATGCTACCCCTCTATTCTGCTTTGGTTAGACCACATCTGGAATATTGTGTCCAATTCTGGGCACCACAATTCAAGAGAGATATTGACAAGCTGGAATGTGTCCAGAGGAGGGCGACTAAAATGATCAAGGGTCTGGAGAACAAGCCCTATGAGGAGCGGCTTAGGGAACTGGGCATGTTTAGCCTGAAGAAGAGAAGGCTGAGAGGAGATATGATAGCCATGTATAAATATGTGAGAGGAAGCCACAGGGAGGAGGAGGGAGCAAGCTTGTTTTCTGCTTCCTTGGAGACTAGGACGCGGAACAATGGCTTCAAACTACAAGAGAGGAGATTCCATCTGAACATGAGGAAGAACTTCCTGACTGTGAGAGCCGTTCAGCAGTGGAACTCTCTGCCCCGGAGTGTGGTGGACGCTCCTTCTTTGGAAGCTTTTAAGCAGAGGCTGGATGGCCATTTGTCAGGGGTGATTTGAATGCAATATTCCTGCTTCTTGGCAGAAAGGGGTTGGACTGGATGGCCTAGGAGGTCTCTTCCAACTCTTTGATTCTATGATTCTATTAGAACCACTCAAAGAACAATAGAAGGCTAGCTTGTAGGTCTTTTTAGGACTCGCCGGCCCCCTGGACATTTCCTGAATTTCCATAATCCACTCAAGAATGCATTGTATTCCCTTGTCCCGCCTCCCTCTCGCCTGATTCGCTGAAGCGCCGAGGCGGCCGAAGCCCTGTGATTGGCCCAGGTATGTAGCAGAAGCCTTGTGATTGGCCCAGGCGCTCGAGAGGCGGCCAAGCCTCCTCCCAGCTGTTGAAGCACCAGCCAATTACCTTCAAGCGGACGGCGGGGAGCGGGAAGAATGCATTGTATTCCCTTGTCCCGCCTCCCTCTCTTCTGATTCGCTGAAGCGCCGAGGCGGCCAAAGCCCTGTGATTGCCTCAGGTGTGCAGCAGAAGCCTTGTGATTGGCCCAGGCGCTTGAGAGGCGGCCGAGCCTCCTCCCAGCTGTTGAAGCGCCAGCCAATCACCTTCAAGCCGGGCAGAGGGTGGGGAGCGGGAGATTCAAACCAGACAACTCTGTTTTTCTATAAAAATGGCTTTTATTTGTACTCATGCATGCTTAGCTTGGCGAAATATTGCTGCTTTGCATCCTTTTCAGCTGAATCGCAATAAAAGCATCTCGGTGGTGCTTCCTTCAACTTTGGTGAGATTTCTCCCCTTCAGGGCCAGGCCCTTTTAAATTCCACCAAGATTTCACAACCATAACATTATTTTTGTTGCTACTCCATAACTGTCATTTTACTATGTAAATATCTGATATACAGGATGTATTTGCTACTGTAAACTGCCGAGGGCTGAGAAAAGCGGTATATAAATGGAGTAAATAAATAACAAATAAATTCATTCACTGGACCAAATTGCTGGGATTTATAGTTCACCTACAATCAAAGAGCATTCTGAATTCCAACCAACGATGGAATTGAACTAAACGTGGCACACAGAACTCCCATGAACAACAGGAAATACTGGAAGGGTTTGCTGGGCAGTGACCTTGAGTTTGGGAGTTGTAGTTCACCTACATCCAGAGAGCACTGTGGACTCAAACAATGATGGATCTGGACCAAACTTGGCACAAATACTTGGGCGATATAGAGCTTAACATTTGGGAGTTGTAGTTGCTGGGATTTGTAGTTCCCCTACAATCAAAGAGCATTCTGAATTCCAACCAACGATGGAATTGAACTAAACGTGGCACACAGAACCCCCATGACCAACAGGAAATACTGGAAGGGTTTGGTGGGCATTGACTTTGAGTTTTGGAGTTGTAGTTCACCAACATCCAGAGAGCACTGTGGACTCAAACAATGATGGATCTGGACCAAACTTGGCACGAACTCTATGATTCTATGATTCTAAGAGGTATTCAACAGTGGAACTCCTGCCTTGGAGTCCGGTGGAAGCTCCTTCTTTGGAGGCATTTAAACAGAGGCTGGATGGCCATCTGTTGGGGATGCTTTGATTGTGCTTTTCCTTCCTGGCAGTATGGGGTTGGACTAGATGGCCCATGTGATCTCTTCCAACTCTAGGATTCGGTGATTCTATGACACTACAGCAGAGCTTGTCGTTGCCTTCCTGTGTTAAGAGTTCAAGTTCATCTCATCCATTCCGCACCCTGTGAGCATTTGTTTGCATCCTTTCACGACACGGTCATTCAGATTGACTAGCAATCTGGAGGTGGAACCAAACCCTTTAGGAGACTTTCATGTCTTGGCGCATGGGACGGAGCCAGGGATAGGTACATTTTCATGCGAGGAGAGAAAGAGAGAGAGAACGGAGGGCTATGGCTCCATCTCTCCCGTTCTGGCACAAGCGCTCTTCTCTCCCACCTCCATTAAGAGGCTGATTGCTTAATTACAAGTTCCCAATCGGCGGGGCTCGTCAGCGCCAAAGCCGAGGCAGCTGTATTTATATTTCCCCTCGGTGCTTAAGTGCTCCTTCAGAATTAGGTAGGCATTACCTCCGAGAGGTGTTATGCCACACAGACCTGGCAGCGCTGGTCATGTGCCACCGACAGGGAATGCGCCTTGTCGGGTCATCCAAAGGGGAACGGAAGGCACACAAACAAATACTCACAGGGTGCAGAATGAATGAGATGAACTTGATCTCTTAACACAGGAAGGCAACGACGGCTATCCCATTATTTAGTTATGTATTTGGTGAGGAATGAATGAGATGAACTTGATCTCTTAACACAGGAAGGCAACAATGGCTATCCCATTATTTATGTATTTATTTATTTACCATATTTATATACCTCCTCTCTTAGCCCGAAGGCAAGGATACTAAGGATACTACTAATACTAATAATAGATACATAGCCGTTTTGAGTCCCCTTGTGGGTATAAATAAACATAGAATCATAGAATCCTAGAGTTGGAAGAGACCTCATGGGCCATCCAGTCCCTCCCCCTGCCAAGAAGCAGGAATACTGCATTCAAAGCACCCCTGACAGATGGCCATCCAGCCTCTGTTTAAAGAGGGAGCCTCCACCACACTCCCGAGGCAGAGAGTTCCACTGCTGAACGGCTCTCACAGTCAGGAAGTTCTTCCTCATGTTCAGATGGAATCTCCTTACTACTAGTAGTAGTAGTAAAGGTAAAGGTGTTCCTCTAACATTAAGTCCAGTCATATCTGACTCTGGGAAGTTGGTGTTCATCTCCATTTTTAAGCCAATGAGCTGATGTTGTCGATAGACACCTCCAAGGACATGTGGCCAGCATGACTGCATGGAGCATCATTACCTTCCAGCAGAAGCGGTACCTACTGATCTTCTCACATTTGCATGTTTTTGAACTACTATGTTGGCAGAAGCTGGGGTTAACAACGGGATTTCACTCTGTCCCACAGATTTGAACTGCTGACCTTCTGGTCAGCAAGTTCAGCAGCTTAGAAGTTTAAGCCGCTGTGCCACTGTGGCCCCAAGATATGGATAATATAATACAAATATACTATATATATATATATATATATATATATATATGGCTATAATAGAATAGCTGGTATTGTCCATAGACGCCTCCAAGGTCATGTGGCCAGCATGACTGTATGGAGCGCCACAGCTGCACCACTGCGCCCCCAATATATGGATAATATAATATAAATATACTATACTATCATATATAGAAAGATAGATAGATAGAGATAATATAATAATGTAAGGCTATAATAGAATAGCTGGTGTTGTCCATAGACGCCTCCAAGGACATGTGGCCAGCATGACTGCATGGAGCGTCATTACCTTCCCACAGCTGCGGTACCTATTGATCTACTCACATTTGCATGTTTTCGAACTGCTAGGTGGGCAGAAGCTGGGGTTAACAACGGGAGCTCACTCTGTCCCGCGGATTTGAACTGCTGACCTTCCTGTCAGCAAGTTCAGCAGCTTAGCAGTTTAACTTGCTGTGCCACTGCGGCCCCAATATATGGATAATATAATATAAATATACTATACTATAATATAGATAGATAATATAATAATATAAGGCTATAATAGAATAGCTGTTGTTGTCCATAGATGCCTCCAAGGTCATGTGGCCAGCATAAATGTATGAGGCACCGTTACCTTCCCACAGCTGCGGTACCTATTGATCTACTCACATTTGCATGTTTTCGAACTGCTAGGTGGGCAGAAGCTGGGGTTAACAACGGAAGCTCACTCTGTCCCACGGATTTGAACTGCTGACATTCTGGTCAGCAAGTTAAGCAGGTTAGCAGTTTAACTCGCTGTGTCACTGCGGCCCCAATATATGGATAATATAATATAATATAATATAATATAATATAATATATAAAAAGATAATATAATAATATTAGGCTATAATAGAATAGTTGGTGTTGTCCATAGATAGTATAATAATATAAGGCTATAATAGAATAGCTGGCGTTGTACATAGACGCCTCCAAGGTCATGTGGCCAGCATGACTGCATGAAGCGCCCTTACCTTCCCATAGGTGCGGTACCTATTGATCTTTGCATGTTTTCGAACTGCTAGGTTGACCGAAGCTGGGGCTAACAGCTTACTACTACTATTACTACTACTACGACTGATAATAATAATAATAATAATAATAATAATAATAATAATAATAATAATAAATAGGAGACCCCCAATGCCAGGGGCCTAAATGCACCAGATTCCATCTAATATTGGATTCAAATGTGAGGAAAAGAGATTCCACCTGTTTCGGCTGCTCAATAGCGGAATATGTTCATAGAATCATAGAATCAAAGAGTTGGAAGAGACCTCCTGGGCCATCCAGTCCAACCCCATTCTGCCAAGAAGCAGGAATGTTGCATTCAAATCACCCCTGACAGATGGCCATCCAGCCTCTGTTTAAAAGCTTCCAAAGAAGGAGCCTCCACCACACTCTGGAGCAGAGAGTTCCACTGCTGAACGGCTCTCACAGTCAGGAAGTTCTTCCTCATGTTCAGATGGAATCTCCTCTCTTGTAGTTTGATGTTGCCACCTTGGAGTCCATCTCTGAAGGCTCTTAAGCAGAGGCCAGATGGCCATCTGTCGGGAGGGCTTTGATGGTGTCTTCCTGCCTGGCAGAAGTTATTTGGACTGGATCCCTTCTGACTCTAGTGGACTATATGCCTGGGGAGTGTGGTGGAGTTCCTTTCTCTAGAGGTTTATCAACAGCAGCTGGCTGGCCATCTGTCAGGAGGGCTTGGATGGTGCCTTCCTCCCTGGCAGAATAGGATTGGGTTGGGTTTCGCCCCCAACTTTATGGTTCTACGACATGTAGAATTTGACACCCGAGAAGGGAAACCCTCCCTTGGCGCGTTGCCCCTTGGATGGGCTGGAGGCGGTTGTGTACCACCTCTGGTGCTGCGTTGCTAGGAGACGCTCCAGGGAGGGAGGCGGTTGCTAGGAGACGCTCCAGGGAACGGACCGCATGGCAGGAGCATCCCTGAAGGGAAGCCCCGGGCCTGATTCAACACCATGAAGAGGAGGAGGAGGAGGAGAAGGAGGAGGAGGAGAACCGAACCACCAACTTCTCTGACGTCTTAAGGGTTGGGGCCTTCTCCTTCACCCCTCTTTGGGTGTCCCATCCTTCTTCTCCTTCCTCAGATCAAGGCCCGAGTTCTCATTGGGGCCTAAAACTCACAGGGTTTTCTCTTCGTTAGGCTTCTCGCATGATGATGATGAAGGCTGCAGAGCCTCCACCAAACGCAGGAATGGAGTCGGGCAGCGTCCAAACCAGCCCTCTGTCTCTAAAGCAGTACATTAAGCAAGGTAAGGGACAGCTTTCCCTGCCCAGAACGATAGGTCTCGATAGCACAGGTATGGGCAAACACTGGCCCGTGGGCCGGATGTGGCCCCTTGGGCTCTTCTCTTTCACCATCCTATCCTTCCTTCCTTCTCTCTTTCTTTCCTTACTTCCTCCCTTAGCTCCCTCTTTCTCCTTCCATCCCTCATTCCTTCCTTTCCATCCTTTCGCCCTTTCTTCCTTCCTTCCTTCCTTCCTTCCTTCCTTCCTTATCTCTTTCCTTCCCTCCCTCCTTCCCTCCCTCCTTCCTTCTCTCTCTCTTCCCTCCCTTCGTTCCCTTCCATCCTTCCTTCCATTTTTCTCTTCCTCGCTTCCTTCTCTCTTTCCTTCCTTCTCCGCTTCCACACTTTTGTCCTTCCTTCCTTCCCTCTTTCCTCCCTCCCGCCTTCCCTCTCTCCTTCCTTCTCTTTTGTCTTTCCTTCCCTCTTCCCTCCCTCCCTCCATTCCCTTCCACCCTTTCTTCCTTCCATCTTTCTCTTCCTCGCTTCCTTCCTTCTCTCTTTCCCTCCTCCTCCGCTTCCACACTTTTGTCCTTCCTTCCTTCCCTCTTTCCTCCCTCCCGCCTTCCCTCTCCCCTTCCTTCTCTTTTGTCTTTCTTTCTTTCCCTCCCTCCCTCCATTCCCTTCCACCCTTCCTTCCTTCCATCTTTCTCTTCCTTGCTTCCTCCCTTCTCTCTTTCCTTCCTTCTTCACTCCCACCTTTTCGTCCTTCCTTCCTTCTCTCTTTCCTTCCTCCTTCACTTCCACCTTTCGTCCTTCCTTCCTTCCCTCTTTCCTCCCTTCCTCTCTCTTTCTCCTTCCTTCCTTCCTTCCTTCCTTCCTCCCTTCCTTCACTCTTTCCTTCCTCCTTCACTTCCACCTTTTCGTCCTTCCTTCCTTCGATCTTTCCTCCCTCCCACCTTCCCTCTCTCTTTCTCCCTCCTTCCTTCCGTCCCTCCTTCCTTCCTTCCCTCCCTTTTGTCTTTCCTTCCCTCTTTCCTCCCTCCTCTCCTTCCATTTCCTTCCGTTCTGCCTTTCTTCTCTTCCTCCCTCCCTTACTTCTCTCTTTCCTTCCTCTTTCCTTTCCACCCTTTCATCTTTCCTTCCTTCTTTCTACCCTCCCGCCTTCCCTCTCTTTCTCCTTCCTTCCTTCCATCTCTCCTTCCTTCCCTCCCTTTTGTCTTTCCTTCCCTCTTTCCTCCCTCCCCTCCTTCCATTTCCTTCCATCCTGCCTCCCTTCTCTTCCTCCCTTCCTTACTTCTCTCTTTCCTTCCTTTCCACCCTTTCATCTTTCCTTCCTTCTTTCTACCCTCCCACCTTCCCTCTCTTTCTCCTTCCTTCCTTCCATCCCTCCTTCCCTCTTTCCTCCCTCCCCTCCTTCCATTTCCTTCCACCCTTCCTTTTTTCCTTTATTCCATCCTTCTCTTCCTACCTTCCTTACTTCTCTCTTCCCTTCCTCCTTCCCTTCCACCCTTTCATCCTTCCTTCCTTCCTTCCCTCTCTTTCTCCTTCCTTCCTTCCTTCCCTTTTGTTTTTCCACAGCAGTGGGTCCCAACATGGGTCCAGCAATTGGCCCTAAAGGCATCTTTTCCTCTGTCCCAGCAGGTATCAAGCGGTTGTATCAGCAGCAAGAGCTCTGCGATGTCACCTTGGTAGCCGAAGGGAAAAGATTCCCTTGCCACAGGTGGGCAGAACCCAGAGTCAGAAACTAGAACCACTCACAAAATTAGTCCTGGGGTTCTCTTCCAACTCTAGAATCAGATGATCCAGAGTGGGTTAGCCCACCACTACAAAAGAACAACACTTGATCATAGCCAAAAAGTGCTATGCCGACGATGTGGTAATTCTGTCCAGGACACCCATCGGCCTAAGATGAGCCCAAATATTTGTTAACTATTCCCAACAGGAGCATTTTACAATTAATCCCCAGAAAACCAAGATTCTCACTTTGGGCAATCCTTCCAGATCCAGAAAATGGCAGCTACTAGGAAATAAGATCCATAGGTCTGTAGATTTAAGTACCTAGGGGTGGGAATCCTCAGTCAAGCACTGGTAGGCCTGTCAGTCACTAAATGAAGCTCATGTTTATCATGTTGTCTCCGGACTTTGGTCCCTTCTACCACCTCTTTTCCTCTTGTTCCCGACAGGACGCTCCTGGCTTCTGTCAGCCTCTACTTCCAGCGCATGTTCTCCAGCACCTTCCGGGAATCTCGGGAGAGCGAGATTGTGCTCATGGATTTGCCTGCCACTTCCCTCCAGACCCTGCTGGGTTACGTCTACACAGGAGCGCTGCCCTTCCAGGAACAAGAGGCGGAAGAACTCTTCGCAGCGGCCAGCAGGCTCCAAATAGCGTCCGCACTAGAGGTTATCACCAGGTACTTGGATCGTGTTCAGCTTGTGGTCGACTAAGACCCCTAGATCCCTTTCCTGAGGATTATTTCCAAGCCAAGTGTCATCCATCCTGTGCTTGTGTATTTTTATTTTGTCAGTGTAGTACAGTAGAGTCTCGCTTATTCGACCTTCGCTTATCCGACATTCCGTCTTATCCGACGCTCCTCTTTTCCTCCAGCATTTCCCCTTCAATTAAAGGCATGCTTCCAAACTCTCTCTCCATTCCCAATAAGTGGAAAAGGAAAGACTAGGAGGAGGAGAGGAAAGGCGGAAAAGAGGCAGGACCGGAAGCGGAAGTGTCCTCCCTCCTTCCCTTTGTGATTTTCACACTCCTCTTCCGCATCCAGGCACTTCCTGCTGGGTCCATCAAGCCCCGGGGCATTGCCTTGCCTTAACTCTTTGAGTCCCTGTAGTTAGCATTCTAGGTGTCAAATGGGTAAAAGTAGGAGACTCCGTATTATACGACATTTTTGTTTATCTGACATTCCATCTTATCTGACGCTTCCCTTTTCCTCGAGCGTTTCCTCTTCAATTAAAGGAGCACATTTCCTCAACTCTCTTTCCATTCCCAATAAGTGAAAAAAGCCAAGACACGGAGGAGGAAAGGGGGGAAAGAGGTAGGACCGGAAGTGGATGCATCCTCCCTCCTTCCCTCTGTGATTTCCACGCTCCTCTTCCGCGTCTGGGCACTTCCTGCTGGGTCCATCAAGCCCCAGGGTGATGCCTTGCCTTAACTCTTTGAGTCCCTGTTGTTAGTATTCTAGGTGTCTAGTGCCATGTCAGATGGGTAACAGTTGGAGTCTCCGTATTATCCAACATTTTCGTTTATCCGACCTTCCGACAGTCTATTTACGTCGGATAAGTGAGACTCTCCTGTACCTGATATTCCTTCCTGTTGAAATCCAAAACAATGATAAGGAAGCTGCTCACCAACATGGTCACTTCCCAACATGGTCACTCTCTGTATCTGGTCTGTGTATCCAGTATGGTTCTCTGTATCCAGTCTCCGTATCCAGTGTTGGTCTCTGTATCCGGTCTTCCTATCCATATTCAGATGGTGCTTTTGCTGTTTTGTTTCTATGGCAGGTTCTTCAGAGGGAGGATTTCCGTCTGGAACTGCCTGGAGCTCTATGTCCTGGCGCATTCCCATAACCACCGTCCTCTCCTTCGCCCAGCTTCCCACCACGTTGCCATCCATTTCGATCAGATCTCAGAGTTTCCTGCTTTCCAGGCCTTGGACTTCAGTGTCCTGATGAGCATCATAGTCTTGGATAGCTTAGCCGTGGAGTCTGAAATGATTGTGTACCGTGCCGTGCGCCGGTGGGTCATGCACCGCCAGGCTGAGCGGTTGCCGAAACTGCCTTTTCTGATGGACCAAGTCCGCCTCGCGCTGCTGAGCCCCAAGGAACTCGTTGAGGTCCGCGCCGAAATGGAAGAGTCGTACGAAAGTGTGTGCCTCCCTTGGGAAGAGCTGAGTGTGGAGGAACGACTGTGGGCGAGCCGAGGCCTGCGGCGGGGCATGTACCACGATGGGGTGGTCTGCGTGGGGCTTCCGAAGTGGAGTGCGGTGAACGTGGGTGACGAGGAGCTGGATTCCCACGTCCACTTCTTTGACCCTTCTGTCGAACGCTGGGAGCAGCTCCCCGACCTCAAGACCTTGACGTCCCCCAGTTGCGTCTCCGTCGGCCACAAGCTCTACATCACTGGCGGGCAGCGTTTGGACGGCTCCTATTCGGACGCCTTGCAGGTCTACGATACGATCGGAAGCTGCTGGACTCAGTTGCCGTCCATGTCCGCAGCTCGAGCTGGACATGCTTTCCTGGTGTGCCGGAAAAAGCTGTATGTTGCCAGTGGATGGGACATCACTGGGAGCCTGGTTTGTGCAGAGAGTTATGACCTTGTCGGAGAAGAATGGGCCCCCATCGCCAGCCTCCCTTTCGCATTAACGTATTTTTCTTCGTTGGCACTCCGGGGCAAACTGTATCTCATCGGCGGGGAGATGGGGGACTCTGAAGTCCCGATCCCACACCGGGGATTCCTGGTTTATGACGTGGGATCAAGTCAGTGGACTGAGGTAAGCTTTCTCCATGAGTTGGAATAGGGGGCGTGTGGGTCAACTTTGCAAAATGGGAGGGATATCTCCAAAACGAGACATGCCACATGAATCTTATCTCTTGTTACAAGCTTGGTAGATGCAGGGAATGCAGTGGATGTAGTATATCTCCATTTCAGTTAGGCCCCTTGAGACAAGGTTCCCCATGAGATTTCCCCAAAGAAGCTGGTAAAATCATGCTGCCGTCTAGCCCATATTTTACTAGATTCTTTCGGTGGATTGGGAATTGGTTGACTATCCGAACCCAAAGGGTACTTCCCAATGGCTCCTCTTTCTTCATTCTGGAAAGAAGTGACGAAGGATCTAGGAGTCTTGGTAGATCACAAAGTGAACATGAGCCCATAGTGTGGCGCAGCAGCTGGAAAATACATAGGGTTGGACTGGATGGGCCTTGGGGTCCCACTAACTCTTGGCTTTATATATATGCACACATACACACACACACACATATGCATACATATACACACATATGCATGCATACATACATATATACATACAGGCGGTTGAACTGGATGGTCCTTGGGTTCCCTTTCAACTCCATAATTTATTATGCAGACAGATGGATAGATGGATAGACAGATATGTATATTACATAGATAAAGGGGTTGTACTGAATGGCCCCTGGGGTCTTTTCCAAATCTGTGATTTATGATATAGATAGATGGATATGTTGATAGACAGACAGACAGATAGATATGTAAACAAATCACATAGATAAGGGGTTTGGACTTGATGGCCTTGGAGTTTCTTCCAACTTTAATTCTATGATATTGGATGGATGAATAGATGGATAGATAGGCTTCTTAGGTATAGATAGATAGATAGATACATACATACATACAGCTAGTTGGACTGGATGGCCACTCTATGATATGGATGGATGGATGGATGGACGGACGGATGAATGGATGGATGGACAGACGGATGGACGGATAGACAGCTAGATGGATGGATGGATGGATGGATAGAAAGATAAACAGGTAGAGTTCTAAACACATTACACAGACAAAGGGGCTGGACTGGATGACCCTTGGCTCTTTTCCAACCCTGTGATTCTATGACATCAATAGATGGGTGGGTGGATGGATGGATAAATGGATGGATGGAAAGACAGACACATTACATAGATAAGGGGGTGGACTGGATGGCCCTTGGAGTTTCTTCCAACTCTGATTCCATGATATCAATAGATGGATGGATGTATAGATCGATATGTAAACACATTACATAGATAAGGGGGCTGGACTGGATGGTCCTT
Organism: Anolis sagrei; assembly: GCF_037176765.1. Classification (NCBI taxonomy): domain Eukaryota; kingdom Metazoa; phylum Chordata; class Lepidosauria; order Squamata; family Anolidae; genus Anolis; species Anolis sagrei. Next base: position 33,013,817 of record NC_090031.1, read on the forward strand.
GGGGTCCCCTCCAACTCTGTGATTGTATGATATAGATGGATGGATGGATAGATGAGAGAGAGAGGGGGGGGGTGGAGGGATGGATAGATGGATGGATAGATGAATAGGTGGATGGATGGATAGATAGATAGATGATAGATGATAGATGGAGGGAGGGATGGAGGGATGGATAGATGAGAGAGAGAGAGAGAGAGAGAGAGAAAAAGACGGATGGATGGATGGATGGATAGGTGGATGGATAGATGGATGGATAGAGGGAGGGAGGGATGGATGGATGAATAGGTGGATGGATAGAGAGGGGGGGATGGAGGGATGGATGAATAGGTGGATAGATAGATAGATAGATAGATAGATAGATAGATAGATAGATAGATGGATGATAGATGATAGATGGAGGGAGGGAGGGATGGAGGGATGGGTGGATGGATAGATGAGAGAGAGAGAGAGAAAGACGGATGGATGGATGGATGGATGGATGGATGAATAGGTGGATGGATAGATGGATGGATGGATGGATGGATAGATAGAGGGAGGGATGGATGGGTGGATGAATAGGTGGATGAATAGGTGGATGGATAGGTGGATGGATAGAGAGAGAGAGATGGATAGAGAGAGAGAGATAGAGGGATGGATAGATGGATGGATGGATGGATGGATGGATGGATGGATGGATGGATAGATGATAGATAGATGGATGGAGGGAGGGATGAATAAGTGGATGGATGGATGAATGGATAGATAGATGATAGAGAGAGGGGAGAGAGGGAGAGGGATGGATGGATGGATGGATAGATGGATAGATGGATGGATGGATTAATAGGTAGATGGATGAATGGAGGGATAGGTGGATGGATGGATGGATAGATAGATAGATAGATAGGGATGTAAACACATCATGTAGACAACTGGATGAGCCATGGCATCTCTTCCAACTCTGTGATTCTCTGGTTCTAGGTCCCCGTGGCGTTTGAGTTCTACGAGGCCAGCGTCCTGGCCTTGGGCCACTCCATCCTGGTCATTGGTGGCCTGGTGGGGGACGGGAGCCCCGAGGGCCGCCGCTTCACCCCGCGCTGCCTCTGCCTTGGCCCGGACGGAGCCGTGCGCCCGGAGGTGTGCGTCCCGCCGCTCCCCATCGCCATCTCCTACCCGGGCGTCGTCCGCTGGCGCAAGCGGATCTACGTCTTTGGCGGGGACAGCTACGACCGCTACTCCAGCGCCATCCATTACTGGGAGGTGGGCCAGGAGAGCTGGACCCGTTGCGCGGCCGACCTCCCCGACCCCAATTACGGGGCCTTTGGCTTCGGCTGCATGCCACTCAAGGTGCCCAGGAGGAACATCCTCTCCGTTTTCCACAGGGGATCCACCCCCAACGTGGCAGAGACTTGAGCACTCCGCTTTGCACTCTGAACTACTTAAAAATGGGGCTTTTTAGGAAAACATATGTGTTGATCCCTTTGTTCAATTGTGAAACGCGATGGCGACCTGAAAAGAAAGTATCACGGGGTGTTCTTAGCAAGGATTCTCCAGAGGAGGTTGGCCCTTGCCTTCCTCTGAGGCTGAGAGAGTGTGACTTGCCCAACCGCACCTGGAGAGCCAATGCAATTCCAGGCTGCATCCTTAGGAATTGATGTCCAAAGTCATTGTCCCATCCTATTCTGGTTTTTTATGTTCTGGGCACCAAAATTGAAGAAGGTCATGAATATGTCTAGAGATGACCAAAGCTCACTATAGTCCTCTTGACGCAGCCTAGAATCGCATTGGCCTTTTTTGCTGCTGCAGCACACTCTTGGCTCAGGTTCAGCTTGAGGTCCCTTTAATACGATTGTCAAGTCGTATCTTATATTACTTCCCTCCATGTTGGCATGAAACTAGAATCACATTGGCCTTTTTCGCTGCTGCATCACACTCTTGGCTCAGGACGAGACTCCTATTCATGCAGCCTAGAATCGCATTGGCCTTTCTAGCTGCCTTGTGAAAAAAGGAACGCGGCCATGCATAAAACATCCCTTGATGCTTCGATCCACACATTATAGGCACAAAACCCCTCCATTTTCCATATTCCAGGCACTCACCACTCAGAAGATGGGACCCATCCACCTTGAGATGGGATTCATGAAGGTATGGTCTGCTCTTCTCTCCAAAAGCAATGGCTTCCTTGAGGAATAGAAGGCTTTCTGGAGCTGATCTGTTGAAGCCTGCAAGAGCAAAGATAAATAAATAAATAAATACATGGATGGATGGATGGATGGATAAATGGATGTATAGATGTATAGATGGATGGATGGATGGATGGATGGATAAATTGATGTATAGATGGATAGATGGATGGATGGATAGATGGATGGAGGGATGGATGAGATGTATAGATGGATGGAGGATGTATAGATGGATAGATGGATGGAGGGATGGATGGATAAATGGATGTATAGATGGATGGATGGATGGATGGATGGATGGATGAATGGATGGATGGATGTATAGATGGATAGATAGATGGATGGATGGATGGATGGATGGATAGATAGATGGAAGCCAAGGTCTTGAGGCACTGCAGCCAGTGTGCCGATCACCACTGGGACCACTTTGACTGGCTTGTGCCAGAGTCTTTGCAGTTCTATTATTATTATTATTATTATTATTATTATTATTATTATTATTAGCTACACAACAAGGTCACTCTGCTGACTGTTGTATTGGATCACACGTCGGACACTTCCCAAGTGCCTAGGACTGTGTGATGTATCGGGGAATAATGCACACAGATCCGAGCCGGGTGGCCTTTTGCAGCTGACAGATGGGTAATATTGTCAGTGCCGATTGTCTTTAAGTTCAAGCCAAGGTCTTTAGGCACTGCACTCAATGTGCTGATCACCACTGGGACCACCTTGACTGGCTTGAGTCTTTGCATTGTTGTTGTTGTTGTTGGAGCTTGGATAACCATCTGTTGGGAGAGCTTTGATTGTGCTTTTCCTGCTTGGCAGAAAGAAGGGGGTTGGATTGGATGACCCTTGGGGTCTCTTCCAACTTGAGGATTTTATAATAATAATAATAATAATAATAATAATAATAATTGAAACAGAACAAGTTGAGTCCACAGCAGACAAGATCACTCTGCTGGTTGTTGCATTGGATCACACGTCGGACACTTCCTAAGTGTGTAGGACTGTGTGATGTATTATTATTATTATTGACACAAAAGCACAGTATGACACAGCAAACAAAATCTATATGCTGGATTTTGTATCACAAAATCACGAGTTGAACACTTCCCAAGCGTCTAAGACTGTGTGATGTATTATTATTATTATTATTATTATTATTATTATTTTACTGACACAAAAGCACAGTATGTCACAGCAAACGAGATCTATATGCTGGATTTCGTATCACAAAATCACAAGTCAAACACTTCCCAAGCGTCTAGGACTGTGTGATGTATTATTATTATTATTATTATTATTATTATTATTATTATTATTATTATAGTTTGGATGGCCATCTGTTGGATGGCCTTTGATTGTGCTTTTCCTGTCTGGCAGAAAGAAAAGGGTTGGACTGGATGACTCTTGGGATCTCTTCCAACAGAGCTTTTATGGGCATCTGTCGGGTGGGTTTGGATGGTGTCTTCCTGCCTAGCCAAAAGGGGTTGGATTGGATGACCCTTGGGGTCTCTTCCAACTTGAGGATATTATTATTATTATTATTATTATTATTATTATTATTATTATTATTATAGTTTGGATGGCCATCTGTTGGGAGGGCTTTGGTTGTGCTTTTCCTGCGTGGCTGCAATAAGGAGGTTGGACTGGATGACCCTTGGGATCCCTTCCAAGTCCATAATACTATTATTTACATGGGTTTGAGGGATAAGAGTGTGTTAAATGGCTGAGCTGGGATTGGAAGAACAACGTAAGAAAACAGGCATCCTTTAGGTCGGGTTGTTGTAGGTTTTTCCGGGCTATATGGCCATGTTCTGGAGGCAATTTTTCTCCTGACGTTTCGCCTGCAGGCGAAACGTCAGGAGAAAAATTGCCTCCAGAACATGGCCATATAGCCCGGAAAAACCTACAACAACCCAGTGATTCCGGCCATGAAAGCCTTTGACAATACATCCTTTAGGTCGCCCACCCCAAAGTCCTCCGTCTGCATAGGGTTCAGTTTTTGGTTTTGATGTGGATGCCGATTTTCCATCGAGGGAAGGGACGGCGTCTCAGATTTCCAGTCCTGCCTCAGTCAATAGCCGGGGCTTTGTCCCAGTGACGTCTCGCTTACCGGGAAGTGATTAATCTTTCATGCGGCCCTTTTAGCAAGCAAGGCGACTCTTCTTCTCCTTCTCCTTCTTTGCCTGGATCTGTTTAGTTTGCAGAAGGAGAACAGAAGGAAAGAAAAGGGAGAGCTGGACCCCAACCTCTTCCCAGTTTAGGGGGCAACCTTACCTCCAAAGGACCACTCCCAGGAATCATTGTGGTGCATCTACATTGTGGAATTGATGCAGTTTTATACCGCTTTAATTCCACAACGTAGATGCACCACAACGATTTCCAGAAGTGGTCGTTTTGCAAGACTTCACCACAAAAGAGTGCAAACTACAAATCCCAGTCTTGAGCAACGGCAGTGTCAAGCTGCATCAATTCAACCATTTAGGTCCGTGATGGTAAACCTATGACATGCGTGTCAGCACTGACACGCATGGCTATTTTTGATGACACGTGGCCACATGCGGCCTCACACAGAGAAGTACACCTTATAAGAGCCAATCTAATTCCATCCTTAGATTTGTAAAAGGCTTTGCAAATTTAACATCTGCACGTTTGAGCATTGTTCACTCCATAACTCAGCATGGAATATACATTTTTTCTTATTTAAACTATAAATATTGCAAAATTACATGTATTTTTTTCTCAAAGTTGACACCCCACCCAAGTTATGGTCAGGTTTTTGGCAAATTTTGACACACCAAGCTCAAAAGGTTGCCCATCACTGATTTAGGTGCAACCTGATCTGAGGTTGGTTGGCCATCTGTCAGGAAGGGTTTGATTGTGTAGTCCTCCCTGGACTAGATGACCTTTGGGGCTCCTTGGAAGGTTAAGTATTGGCTGGATGGGCGTCTGTCGGGAGGGCTCAGATTGTGTCTTTTTGCACGGCAGAAGGGGGCTGGACTGGATGGCCTTTGGGGGTCCCTACCGTGATCCCACGTTCCCTTTCCCGGTCCTATTTCTGGCTGAACCCAGGAGAGACAATGCCGTGCCTGACCTTTTCCCTTCCAGTTCCAGCCGCGTCTTTCTGCTCCGCTGCCGATTTAGCCCTGACCTCAGAGCGTCTAAATCTGGAAAATGCCAGTGGATCCCTTATGCGCAGCGACACACACAGATAAGCCACCGGGGAGGCGGGGGGTGTTCCATAGGTTGCCACTCTCCCCCGCTGCACACAATGGCCGCTTCTCCCACATCCAGCAAAATCCAGGAGAAGGGACGGATGGCCACACAAGTCCAATGGCGGGCATTTTTGGGGAGTGACACATGTCATAGTCTATTATGATTATGATTATTATCATTAACCTTCAATTAATCAGAATGCAAACAACTAGCACCCTCAACCAGCAAAAAATAAAACAATACTTTAAATATAATCAACAACACGGATGGAGAGATGGAGACAGGCAGATAGATGGAACGGGTAGACAAACGGAAAGATGGTTGGGTAGATGAGATGGAGGGATGGATGGATAGATAGGTAGGTAGGTAGGTAGAATTATAGATTGATAGATGGATGGATGGATGGATGGATGGATGGGTAGGTAGGTGGATAGATAGATAGATAGATAGATAGATAGATAGATAGATAGAGGGATAGATAGATGGATGGATAGAAAGGTAGATGGAAGGATAGATGGATGCATGTATAGATAGGTAGATGGAAGGATGGATTGATAGGTAGGTAGAACAATAGATGGATGGATGGGTGAATGGATGGATGGATGGATAGGTAGGTAGAATTATAGATGGATGGATGGATAGATAGATAGATGGATAGAGGGATAGATAGATGGATGAATGGATAGAAAGGTAGATGGAAGGATAGATGGATGCATGTATAGATAGGCAGATGGAAGAATGGATGGATGGATGGATAGGTATGTAGGTAGGTAGAAGAATAGATGGGTGGATGGGTAGATGGAAGGACGGATGGATAGACAGATAGGTAGATTGATAGGTTGGTAGGTAGAATGATAGGTGGGTGGGTGTATGAATAGGTAGATGGATGGATGGATGGATAAGTAGGTAGAATGATGGGTGGGTGGGTGAGTGGGTGGATAGATAAATGGATAGGTAGATGGGAGGATGAATGGATGGATAGATGGGTGGATAGATAGATAGATAGATAGATAGATAGATAGATAGATAGATGGGATGACAGATAGATGGAGGGATGAATGGATGGATAGGATGATAGATGGATGGATGGATGGATGGATGGATGGATGGATGGATGGATGGACGGACGGACGGACGGACAGGCGGCCAGACAGACAGACAGACAGACAGACAGATAGACAGACGGTGAGAGCATACCATAGTGCTGCACTGCAGGACCTAGGAAGTTCTTTCTAGGCATTGCTAGGTCATCCAATCTGACTCTATGGTCAGCATCCAGCAGAAGGATGCCACAGAGTCAGGCTGGAAGAACAAGGAAATGCCTAGAGAGGACCTCATGGAGGAAGCCCAGCTTGGAGTTTTGTTACAAGTTTCATCTGCAGTGGAAATGCTGCCCGCAATTTTAAAAAAGGGGGCTCTGCCCACACGGCTGTGCCTCCTCTTGCATTGATTGGCAGCTGTCTCCCGTTGCTTAGCAACCCAGCCCCCGGTCAGCCTAGTGATCTCCAACTGGGCTTAGAAGCCAAGATGGGGAGCCAGGAGAGGAGAGGATGCTGCTGCTGCTGCGATTGTGCATGTTTTCAGGCCCAGAAACATAGTCGTTGCCAAGCAACGTGACTCCTTCCTGACTTTCTCTTCAAGGAAGGGATAAAAATACCTTTTGGGAATGGGGAGGGACATTGGGACCCATCTGAGGCTTAGTAGGCATCTCTCATGGACACTGGCAACATCTGATGAATATTGTGCATCTCTGATGGACATTGGGCACATCGGATGGACATTGGGTACTTCTGATGTTTAGTAGCCATGTCTGGTGTTTAATGGGCCTTTCCAATAGATGGGGGCATATCTGGTGAACATTGGTTCTGTCTGATGGACACTGGGCCCTTCTGATGTGATTTGACCACTTCTGATAGACACTGGACATGCCTGATGGACATTGAGGCCATCTGATGGATATTGGGCACATCTGATGGATATTGGGTTACTTCTGATGTTTGGGGGCCATGCCTGGACACTTTCGATGGCCATGAGCTGGTCTAGTGAATATTGGGTCCATCTATAGACAAGTTTATTGGCCACTTCTGATGTTTAGTAGGCTCTTCCGATGGACATTGGGGCCCATGTGATGTTTAGTAGGCACCCCCGATTTGCACTGGGCATCTCTGATGGACATCGGAGAGGTCTGATGAACATTGGGGCCCATCTGCTGTTCAGTAGGCATCTCTGATTGGCATTGGGCATATTTGATGGATGTTGGGCATCTTTGATATAGGTTGGGGCCCATCTGATGTTAGGCAGGCATGTCTGATTGGCACTGGGCACATTTGATGGGTATTGGACATCTCCGATGTACAGTAGGCATCTTAGATGGACATGGGGTACTCCTGATAAGTGATGCTCAATGTCCATTAGAGATGTCCAATGTCCATCTGAGATGCCTACAAAACATCAGATGGGCCTCAAAGTCCACCAGACTTCTCCAATGTCCATCAGCGATGCCTACAAAACATCAGATGGGCCTCAATGCCCATCAGACTTCTCCAATGTCCATCAGAGATGCCTACAAAACATCAGGTGAGCCCCAATGTCCATCAGAGAAGCCCAATGGCCATCAGAGATGCCTATGAAATATCAGGTGGGCCCCAATGCCCATTAGAGATACCCAATGTCTATTAGAGATACCTACAAAACAACAGATGGGCCCCTATGTCCATCTGAGATGCCCAATGTCTATTAGAGATGCCTAGAAAGCATCAAGTGGGTCCCAATGTTCATCAGAGATGCTCAATCCATGAGAGATACCTACAAAACAACAGATGGGCCCCTATGTCCATCTGAGATGCCAAATGTCTATTAGAGATGCCTAGAAAACATCAGGTGATTCCCAATGTCCATCAGAGATGCTCAGTCCATCAGAGATGCCTACAAAACATCTGGTTGGCCCCAATGTCCATCAGAGATGCTCAGTCCATGAGAGATGCCTATAAAACATTTGGTTGGCCCCAATGTCCATCAGAGATGCTCAATGTCCATTAGAGATGTCCAATGTCCATCAGCGATGCCTACAAAACATCAGATGGGCCTCAATGTCCATCAGACTTCTCCAATGTCCATCAGCGATGCCTACAAAACATCAGATGGGCCTCAATGTCCATCAGACTTCTCCAATGTCCATCAGAGATGCCTACAAAACATCAGGTGTGCCCCAATGTCCATCAGAGAAGCCCAATGGCCATCAGAGATGCCTATGAAATATCAGGTGGGCCCCAATGCCCATTAGAGATACCTACAAAACAACAGATGAGCCCCAATGTTCATCTGAGATGCCCAATGTTTATTAGAGATGCCTAGAAAACATCAAATGAGTCCCAATGTCCATCAGAGATGCTCAATGTCCATTAGAGATGCCCAATGTCCATCAGAGATGCCTACAAAACATCAGATGGACCTCAATGCCCATCAGACTTCTCAAATGTCCATCAGAGATGCCTACAAAACATCAGATGGGCCCCAATGCCAATCAGAGGGGTCGACTAACCATCAGACATGGCTTCCAAACATCAGAAGTACCCAATATCCACCAGAGGTGTTTAATGTCCACTAGGCATGTCCGTAAGACAATCCCAGTCCATCAGAAGTGTCCACTAAACATCACGAGTGACCAATGTCTTTCAGAAGTTCAAAAAAACCACAGGGGAAGGACACAGTGTCCATCAAACGGACCCAACATTCATGTCCATCAGAGGTGCCAAGTAAACATGAGGCATGGCTACTAAACATCATAAAGAGTAATAAAGAAAGCCTTAATTCAAGCCACCCCAGGGAGGAAAGGCGGCTTTCTTCGCCCTTTTAGAAGCAGCAGTTGTGTCTTCCCAACTTTCATGGCTGGCCATGGAGACCCCTGACTCTTCCCACCTGGGCGCCTTCCTTCAACGCTCACCCGGAGGTTTCTCTCCTCGCTCTTGTCTTTCATCAATTGGAGGATTATATAAGGCTGAGGCAGCTATTCCTGTCCTGATCGGATTATGCAATCCGGCCGGCCACCTGTCCGGAGAAGGAGGACAATGCGAAGAGCAGGAGGATTGCGAGCAAAGGTATCTCTGGACTCAGACCTTGCTGGATTCAGACCTTGTTCAGTCCCTTTCTCTGCCCGGGCCTCTTAGGATGGGTATCTAAACTGTATTTTTTTTCCCATCTGGGATGAAGGAACTAGAGTTGGAAGGGAGCCCTAAAGGTCATCTAGTCCCACTACATTCTGCCTCTTGACAGATGGCCATGCAGTCCCAGTTAAAAATATCATAATATCATAGAATCCTAATAGGAGCCCACAGTGGCGCAATAGGTTAAACCCTTGTGTTGACTGAAGACCGTGGAGAGCTTGGGTGAGCTCCCTCTGTCAGCTCCAGCTCCCCATGCAGCGACATGAGAGAAGCCTCCCACAAGAGTGGTAAAACATCGAGGCAACATTCTTGAAGACGGCCAACTCTCTCACATCAGAAACCACTTGCAGTTTTCTCAAAGCACTCCTGACACACACACACACACAATAGAATCCTAGACTTGGAAGAGTTTCCAGGGGACATCCAGTGCAACCTTCAGCCAGGAGGAAAACATCTTTCGATCCTTCCTTACAGATGTCCTTCAAAGCAGTGGAACTCTGCCCTGGAGTGTGGTGGAGGCTCCTTCTTTGGAAGCTTTTAAACAGAGGCTGGATGGCCATCTGTCAGGGGTGCTTTGAATGCAATATTCCTGCTTCTTGGCAGAATGGGGTTGGACTGGATGGCCCATGAGGTCTCTTCCAACTCTTTGATTCTATGATTCTATGAAAGCTCTGATGATGATGATGATGATGATAATAATAATAATAATAATAATAATCTGTAAATACTTCAACACAAGCCAGTCAAGGTGGTCCCAGTGGTGATCGGCACACTGGGTGCAGTGCCTCAAGACCTTGGCCTGCACTTAAAAACAATTGGTGCTGACAAAATCACCACCTGTCAGCTGCAAAAGACCACCCTACTAGGATCTGCAAGCATTATTCACCAATACATCACACAGTCCTAGGCATTTGGGAAGTGTCCGACGTAGGATCCAATACAACAGCCAGCAGAGTGATCTTGTTTGCTGTGTAGTAATAATAATAATTCTGGCATAACCAAGTCAAGGTGGTCCCAGTGGTGATTGGCACACTGGGCGCAGTGACTCAAGACCTTGGCCTGTACTTAAAAACAATTGGCGCTGACAAAATTACCACCTGTCAGCTGTAAAAGGCCATCCTATTCAGATCTGCACACATTATTCGCCGATACATCACACAGGCCTAGACACTTGTGAAGTGTCCGACGTGTGATCCTATACAATAGCCATAATCGTGATCTTGCTGCGTAGCAAATAATAATAATAATGGGTTGTTGTAGGTTTTTTCAGGCTATATGGCCATGTTCTAGAGGCATTCTCTCCTGACATTTCGCCTGCATCTATGGCAAGCATCCTCAGAGGTAGTGAGGTCTGTTGAAACTAGCAAAAAGGGTTTATATATCTGTGGAAGAACCAGGGTGGGACAAAGGACTCAACAGACCTCACTACCTCTGAGGATGCTTGCCATAGATGCAGGCGAAACGTCAGGAGAGAATGCCTCTAGAACATGGCCATGTAACCCGAAAAAACCTACAACAACCCAGTGATCCCGGCCATGAAAGCCTTCGACAATACAATAATAATAATAATAATAATAATAATAATAGCAAACTGCAAAGACTTTGGCACAAGCCAGTCAAGTTGGTCCCAGTGGTGATTGGCACACCGGGTGCAGTGCCTAAAGACCTTGGCCTGCACTTAAAAACAATCAGCGTTGACAAAATTACCATCAGCTGCAAAAGGCCAACCTATTCGGATCTGCATGCGTTATTCACCAATACATTACACAGTCCTAGACATTTGGGAAGGGTCCAACGTGTGATCAAATCCAAAAACTAGCATTGTGAACTTGTTTGCTGTGCACTCACCTTGCTGTGTATCTAATAATAATACACGATATGAGGATTTAAAGATTGAAATGCAAAGACTCTAGCACAAGCCAGTCAAGGTGGTCCCAATGGTGATCGGCACACTGGGTGCAGTGCCTCAAGACCTTGGCCTGCACTTAAAAACAATCGGCGCTGACAAAATTACCATCTGTCAGCTGCAAAAGGCCACCCTACTGGGACCGATACATGACACAGTCCTAGACACTTGGGAAGGTCCAATACAACAGCAGAGTGACCTTGTTTGCTGTGTACTCATCTTGTTGTGTTTCAAATAACAATAATAATAATAATAATAATAATAATAATAATAATAATAATAATAGAAACTTTGTATGTTTGTATGTTTGTATCATAATTCTCGAGCTGGAAGAGATCCACCTCCCGGGTCCTCCAAGTCTAACGAAGAGGTAGAAGGAGAAGAGGGAAAAGAGGTGGAAGGAAAAGAGAAATAGGAGGAACTGGGCCCAGTTCATCCGTGGGGCATTTCTCCGCTTTTCCAGAAATAAATCCCCACCATCTGTTTCGGCGGTGACGATCGTGGCCACTGAAGGACGGCCTTCCCGCTGAAACGTCTCGTGATAATCCCTCGGAAAGCCTTGCCTGCCCAACTCCATGCCAATCACAGGCAGGCACTGGCATTAATGCATTGGCATTAGACCTTCCAGAGCCCAGCACAACCTCCTTCCTTGGAGGCTTTGAAACAGAAGCTGGATGGCCATCTGTCAGGCTGTTTTTGATTGTGAATGAAGAGAGAAGGGGGTTGGACTAGACGGCCCTTGGGGTCTCTTCCAACCTTCAGATTCTATGATTTCTCTTCCTACCTGTCATATGCTCACATTGTTGACAGCAGCAGCAACAACAACAACAACAACAACAACAACAACAACAACAACACATTATTATTTTGGACTCTTTGGACATGCTTTTCTATGATGGCCGCATTGAAAAATATAAGAAATGCATCCTGTAAATTCTGGTTAAAAGGCAAAAGATGTTGCAGAGATAACTAGATTGACAGACAGACAGATAGAATAACGGAATCCGAGAGCTGGAAGGGGACCCTAAGGATCATCCAGTCCAACCCTTAAGAGATAGATAGATAGATAGATAGATAGATAGATAGATAGAGTTGGAAGGTGACCCTAAGGACCATCTAAACCAACCCTTAAGAGATAGATAGATAGATAGATAGATAGATAGAATCCTAGAGTTGAGACCCCAAGGACCTTCCAGTCCATAGATACATAGATACATAGAATGTAATCCTAGAGTTGGAGGGAGGGATGAGGACCATCTATTCCAACTTAAGAGATAGATAGATAGACAGACAGACAGATAGATAGATAAATAGAATCCAAGATTTGGGGCCCTAAGGACCATCTTAAGAGATAGGTAGATAGATAGATAGATAGATAGAGAGATAGATAGATAGATAGAGAGATTAAAAGAATCCTAGAGTTGGAAGGTGACCTTAAGGACTGTCTAGTCCAACCCTCAAGAGATAGATAGAGAGATGGATGGATAGATAGATCAATAGATAGATAGATAGAATCCTGGAGTTGGGACTGCAAGGATCATCCAGTCCAACCCTTAAGAGATAGATAGATAGATAGATAGATAGATAGGTAGACAGACAGACAGACAGACAGACAGACAGGCTAACAGAATCCTAGAGTTGGAAGGTAACCCTAAGGACCATATAGTTCAACCTTTAAAAGATAGATAGATAGATAGATAGATAGATAGATAGAGTTGGAAGGTGACCCTAAGGACCATCTAAACCAACCCTTAAGAGATAGATAGATAGATAGATAGATAGATAGATAGATAGAATCCTAGAGTTGAGACCCCAAGGACCTTCCAGTCCATAGATACATAGATACATAGAATGTAATCCTAGAGTTGGAGGGAGGGATGAGGACCATCTATTCCAACTTAAGAGATAGATAGATAGACAGACAGACAGATAGATAGATAAATAGAATCCAAGATTTGGGGCCCTAAGGACCATCTTAAGAGATAGGTAGATAGATAGATAGATAGATAGAGAGATAGATAGATAGATAGAGAGATTAAAAGAATCCTAGAGTTGGAAGGTGACCTTAAGGACTGTCTAGTCCAACCCTCAAGAGATAGATAGAGAGATGGATGGATAGATAGATCAATAGATAGATAGATAGAATCCTGGAGTTGGGACTGCAAGGATCATCCAGTCCAACCCTTAAGAGATAGATAGATAGATAGATAGATAGATAGGTAGACAGACAGACAGACAGACAGACAGGCTAACAGAATCCTAGAGTTGGAAGGTAACCCTAAGGACCATATAGTTCAACCTTTAAAAGATAGATAGATAGATAGATAGATAGATAGATAGATAGATTCCTAGAGCTGGGACCCCAAGGACCCTCCAGCCCAACTCTTAAGACATAGATGGATGGATGGATGGATGGATAGGTAGACAGACAAATAGAATAACAGAGACATAGAGTTGGAAGGTGACACTAAGGGCCATCTAGTCCAACCCTTAAGACATAGATAGAGAGGTGGATAGAATCCTAGAGTTGAGACCCCAAGGACCATCCATTCCAACTCTTAAGACATGGATGGATGGATGGATGGATGGATAGATAGATAGACAGATAGACAGAATCCTAGTGTTGGAAGGAGACCCTAAGGACCATCTAGTCCAACCCTTAAGAGATAGATAGATAGATAGATAGACAGATAGATAGACAGACAGAATCCTAGAGTTGAGACCCCAAGGACCATCCAGTCCAACTCTTAAGACATAGATAGATAGATAGATAGATAGAATAACAGAATCCTGGAGTAGGAAGGTGACCCTAAGGACCATCTAGTCCAACCCTTAAGAGATAGATAGATAGATAGATAGATAGATAGATAGATAGAATCCTAGTTGGGACCCCAAGGACCATCCAGTCCAACTCTTAAGATATAGATAGATAGATAGATAGATAGATAGATAGAATCCTTGAGTTGGGACCCCAAGGACCACCCAGTCCAAGTCTTAAGACTTAGAGAGAGAGAGAGAGAGAGAGAGAGGATCCTAGAGTCGAGACCCCAAGGACCATCCAGTCCTACTCTAAGAGATAGATAGATAGATAGATAGATAGATAGATAGATAGATAGATAGATAGATTCCTAGAGTTGGGACCACAAGAACCATCCTGTCCAACCCCCTGCAATGCAGGAAGACACTGCCCAATCCCTCCCGACAGATGGCCACCCGGACTCTGCTTAAACGCCTCTAGAGGAGGAGACTCCTTTTGTAATCCAAGCTAATCCCAGTAATGAGTTACCGTCCAATAATCATTTCCATGTTCCACTCAATAATTGTACATTGTCACCACTAAAGGGGAAGGGTGGGTGGGGGAAGTAACTCAATTCCATCTAGTTACTCCCCCCCAAAAAAGCAACTCATTCCCAAATTGTTCCACAAATTCCGACACAAGGGTTGACTGCTCCTATACAAGGTGGCTCTACTTCAATCCCTTCGTGAATCCTCATCAGCAATTTGGGATGGAGCACGATGGACTTTTTATGGAATGGAAAGCAAACTGTTCATGGAAAATTCACAGGAATGATAATGAGAGGGCTTCCCCCAGGGATGATGTCACAGGGAAGGGGGCGTGGCCTTGAGGGGAAACCCAGAAGGGCCAGATTGGACCTCAGGGCCTACATTAAGGACTAGGCATCCCAAGTGCTAAGGCTATTAGAAATGACGGGGAGACAGGAAGAGGCAAAAAATATTTCCCCAGTTGTGAGAAATAATGGCATTATTATTATTATTATTATTATTATATTCCCCACTTTTGTGAAATAATGACAATTATATATATAATATTAATAATAATATTAATAATTTAATATTAATAATAATATTGCCCATTTTGAGAAACAATGACAATTATTATTAATAATAACATTAATAATATATTAATATATATATATATATATATATATATATATATTTAATATTAATATTGGAGTGTTGCTATGAAATAATATGAATATGATGTCTCAAAATAAAGTACAATTATATTAAATCCCAGCGTGGATCCAGAGGACATTCCCATTTGAAATGCATATTTCACAATATACTATCTGACCTTCCTTCTCTTGTCCCAAATAATCCTTCATAAGACAGATGGGATTCTCTCCCTTCCCTTGTCACACCGTCGGCAGAACAGATACATGGACAAGGGAATCAATCAGTCGATGTCGCTCTCTTTTGCTCCTGGAAGGCCAGATTTGGAGGGGAAGACGACCTCAGAGGAAGAAGGTGTTTTGTTTCCTCCTCGGCCCCAAACCCAAATTGGAAAGGAAACGCGGCCTTCCTCTTCCTGCCTGTCTGTGCAAAAAAAAATCTGCCTTCTTCCATCTGGGTGGGTTACTTTTGGCTTTGCATGCATTCGTTGAAATAATTGGGGAGAAAAGAAGAAGAAAAAGAGAGGAGGAGGAGGAAGAAGAGGAGGAATGAGAAAGAAGAGAAGGAGGAGGAAGAGTGGGAAGAGGAATAGGAGGAAGAGAAAGGAGGAGGAGGAGAGGAATGAGAAGAAAAAGAGGGAGGACAAGAAAGAGGAGGAGGAAGAGGAGAAAGAAAAGGAAGAGAGGGAAGAGGAAGGAGGATGAATGAGAAGAGAAGGAGGGGGAAGAGGAGGAGGAAGAGTGAGAAGAGGAACAGGAGGAAGAGAAAGAAGGAGGAGGAGAAGACAAATGAGAAGGAAAAGAGGGAAAAGAGGAGGAAGAGAAAGAGGACGAGGATGAAGAAGAGGAGGAGGAAGAGGAAGAGAGGGAAGAGGAAGGAGGATGAATGAGAAAGAAGAGAAGGAGGAGGGAGAGAAAGAGGAGGAAAAAGAAGAAGAGAGGGAAGAGGAAAAGGAAGAGGACAAATGAGAAAGAAGAGGAGGAAGAGAAAGACGTGGAGGAGGAAGAAGAAGAGGAGGATTGAGAAAGAAGAGAGGGAGGAGGAAGAGAGGGAAAAGAAAGAAGGAGCAGAGGAGGAAGAGGTATAAGAGGAGGAATGAGAAAGGAGAGGAAGAAGAGGAGGAAGAGAATGCAGACGAGGAGGAGGAAGAAATGGAAAAAGACGAAGAAGGAGAAGAGGAAGGAGGAAAAGAAAGAGGAGGAAGAAGAGGAGGTGGAGGAATTATTGTCACTATTACTACGATATTTATAACTATGCTGATTTCCTCTTCTAAAGGAGACTCGAGGAAACTAAGGAGGGAGAAAGAAAAGCTAGAGGAAGAAGAGGAGAAGTAATAAATAGAAGAAAGGGGACAAGGAGGAGGGAGAGGAAGAGTAAAAAAAGTTGAAGAGGAAGAATGATTTAATATATTTATTAATATAATAATTACCCCCACTTTCCTCTCCTAAAGACTCAAAGCGGCTAAGGAGGAGGAGGAGGAGGAGGAGGAGGAGGAGGAGGAATGGAGGAGAAAGAAAAGGAGGAAGAGGAGGAGGAAGAAAAGGAGGAAGAGAATGAAAAAGGAAGAAGAGAACGAAGAAAGAAGAGAGGGAGGAAGTTTGGGAAGAGAAAGACAAGAACGGGAAGGAGGAGAAGGAGAAGGCTGAGGAGGAAGAAAAGTAGGAGGCAGAGGAAGCGCAGGCGGATGATGAAAGGAGAAAAGAAGAAGAAGAGGAGGAGGAGGAGGAGGAGACAGAATGGAGGAGGAAGAAAAGGAGGAAGAGGAGGAGGAAGAATTAAGGAGGAAGAGAATGAAAAAGGAGGAAGAGAATGAAGAAGAAAGAAGAGAAGGAGGAAGTTTGGGAAGAGAAAGACAAGAAAAGGAAGGAGGAGAAGGAGAAAACTGAGGAAGAAAAGTAGGAGGCAGAGGAAGTGCAGGCAGATGATGAAAGGAGAAAAGAAGAAGAAGAAGAAGTGGAACAGGAGGAAGAGGAAGAATGGAGGAAGAAAGGAGGAAGGGAATGAAAAAGGAGGAAGAGAATGAAGAAAAAAGAAGAGAAGGAGGAAGTTTGGGAAGAGAAAGACAAGAAAGGGAAGGAGAAGGCCGAGGAGGAAGAAAAGGAGGAAGAGAATGAAAAAGGAGGAAGAGAACGAAGAAGAAAGGAGAGAAGGAGGAAGTTTGAGAAGAGAAAGACAAGAAAGGGAAGGAGGAGAAGGAGAAGGCTGAGGAGGAAGAAAAGGAGGAAGAGAATGAAAAAAGAGGAAGAGAATGAAGAAGAAAGAAGAGAAGGAGGAAGTTTGGGAAGAGAAAGACAAGAAAGGGGAGGAGGAGAAGGAGAAGGCTGAGGAGGTAGAAAAGTAGGAGGCAGAGGAAGTGCACGCAGATAATGAAAGGAGAAGAGAAGAAGGAGAAGGAGAAGGAGAAGAAGAGGAAGAAGAAGAGGAGGAGGAAGAAAAGTAGGAGGCAGAAGAAGTGCAGGGAGGTGATGAAAGGAGAAGAGAAGAAGAAGAGGAGGAGGTGGAAGAATGGAGGAGGAAGAAAAGGAGGAAGAGAATGAAAAAGGAGGACGAGAATGAAGAAGAAAGAGGAGAAGGAGGAAGTTTGGGAAGAGAAAGACAAGAAAAGGAAGGAGAAGGCTGAGGAGGAAGAAAAGGAGGAAGAGAATGAAAAAGGAGGAAGAGAACGAAGAAAGGAAAGAAGGAGAAAGTGTGGGAAGAGAAAAAGAGGAAGAGAATGAAAAAGGAGGAAGAGAACGAAGAAGAAAGGAGAGAAGGAAGAAGTTTGGAAAGAGAAATACAAGAAAGGGAAGGAGGAGAAGGAGAAGGCTGAGGAGGAAGAAAAGGAGGAAGAGAATGAAAAAGGAGGAAGAGAACGAAGAAAGGAGAGAAGGAGGAAGTTTGGGAAGAGAAAGAGAGGAAGAGAATGAAAAAGGAGGAAGAGAACGAAGAAGAAAGGAGAGAAGGAGGAAGTTTGGGAAGAGAAAGACAAGGAAAGGGAAGGAGGAGAAGGAGAAGGCTGAGGAGGAAGAAAAGTAGGAGGCAGAGGAAGTACAGGCAGATGATGAAAGGAGAAGGGAAGAAGAAGAGGAGGAGGAGGAGGAATGGAGGAGGAGGAGGAAAAGGAGGAAGAGAATGAAAAAGAAGGAAGAGAAGGAGGAGGTTTGGGAAGAGAAGGGCAAGAAAGGGAAGGAGGAGAAGGAGAAGACTGAAGAGGAAGAAAAGTAGGAGGCAGAGTAAGTGCAGGCAGATGATGAAATGAGAAGAGGAGGAAAAGAAGAAGAGGAGGAAGAGGAAGAGGAAGAAGAGGAGGAGGAAGAATGGAGGAGGAAGAAAAAGAGGAAGAGGAGGAGGAAGAATTGAGGAGGAAGAATTAAGGAGGAAGAGAATGAAAAAGGAGGAAGAGAACGAAGAAGAAAGAAGAAGGAAGTTTGGGAAGAGAAAGACAAGAAAGGGAAGGAGGAGAAGGAGAAGGCTGAGGAGGAAGAAAAGTAGGAGGCAGAGGAAGTACAGGCAGATGATGGAAGAAGAAGAAGAAGAAGAGGAGGAGGAGGAGGAGGAGGAGGAAGAGGAGGAGGAGGAAGAAGATGTAAGAAAAAGAGAAAGAAACTAAAGGGAGGGAGAAGAGGAAGAAGGAAGGAGAAGAGCAGGAGGAAGTGGGAAAGAGAAAGAGGAGAAGAAAGAAGAAGAGGAAAATGGAGAAGGGAGGGGACTACTTCCCCTCCTTCCAATGGAAGAGGACTGCAAAAGCCAAGCCTTTCAAAAAAAAAAACAATGCCTCTCTATCTATCTATCTATCTATCTATCTATCTATCTATCTATTTCTCTTTCCCTCCATCTCTCTCTCTCTAGACCTACAAAGCCCAACCAAACAGGGCCAAGGAGGGGCTGAGCCATCTGCCTTCCCTGGAGAGACAACAACAAGGCCCCCTCCCTCTCTAAACCCCCCTCCCCTCCCAGAAGACCCAGCCCAAAGAGAGAGAGAGAGAGAAACAGAAAGAGAGAAAGAAAGAGAGAGAGAGAGAGAGAGAGAGAGAGAGAGAAAGGCAGGCAGCAGATGGGACTGCAGCTGAGCCCCCTCCCTCCTTCTCCATTCCGCAATATCAGGCTACACAATATATATGTGTGTGTGTATGTATGTATATATGTGTGTGTATAAATATATAGAGAGAGGGCTTGCCAAGCCCTGCTGCTTTGATAGGCCATTGTGCAAAAAAACCCCCAAATAATAAATAAATAAATAAATGCAAAATGCAATAATAATAATAATAATACTCCTAGGGAAGGAGGCTCCTTACCTGGTCTTCTTCTTCTCCCTGGCTGGTGGCTCCAGCCTCCCAGATCTTCCTCTTGGTGGACCCCAAGGCTGGCTGGCTGGCTTCCTCCCTTGGCTTTGCCTCCTCCTGCCTTGGGCCCCCTCCCCAGTGCAGCTTGCTGAAATGCTGGACAGCGACGGAGCAGCGAGAGGGGGCCCTCCCGGGGAAGGGCAGAGCGGCAACGCTTCCGCCCACAGCGCCACCTACAGGAGCGGAGAAGGAAAGGAAAGGCAAGGAGTATGAGAGAGAGATAGACAGACGCAGGGAAGGGGGGGGGAGTGAGGGAGGCCCAAGCAGAAAGGCAACACTCGATCCTTCCCGACAGATGGCCGTACCAAAATACATATCATGGAATCCTAGAGTTGGAAGGGGACCCCAAAGGACATCCAGCCTCACTTAAAAATACATATCATAGAAGGGGACCCCAAAGGCCACCCAGCCTCTCTTAAAATACATCTATCTATCTACCTACCTAAATGCATTAGAATCATAGGGTCCTAGAGTCAAAAGGAGACCCCAGTCTGATCCCACAGTGGAAGGCACCACCCGAACCCTCCCGACAGATGGCCATCCAGCCTCTCGTAAAAATACATATCATGGAATACTAGAGTGGGAAGGGGACCCCAAAGGACATCCAGCCTCTATTAAAAATGTATATATGTATGTATGTATGCATGTATGTATCTAAACACATTAGAATCATAGGATCATAGAGTCGGAAGGGGACCACAAAGGCCATACCTATCTATCTACCTACCTACCTATCTATCTACCTATCTATCTACCTATCTACCTACCTACCTACCTATCTACCTATCTGTCTGTCTGTCTGTCTACCTATCTATCAACCTATCTATCTGTCTATCTATCTACCTATCTACCTATCTATCAACCTATCTACCTACCTACCTATATCTATCTATCTATCTATCTATCTATCTATCTATCTATCTATCTGCCTGCCTGCCTGCCTGTCTATCTATCTATCTATCTATCTACCTATCAATCTATCTGTCTATCTATCTGTCTGTCTATCTATCTATCATCTATCTATCTACCTATCAATCTATCTGTCTATCTTTGTCTCTCTATCTACCTACCTATCTATGTATCTACCTATCTACCTACCTATCTATCTACCTACCTGTCTACCTACCTACCTGTCTACCTACCTACCTATCTATCCATCTACCTACCTACCTACCTATCTATCCAACTATCTATCTATGTAAACACATTAGAATCATAGGGTCCTAGTCAGAAGGAGACTCCAAAGACCTTCCAGTCCAATCCCACAGTGGAAGGCACCACCCGATCCCTCCTGACAGATGGCCATCCAGCCTCTCTTAAAAATACATATCATGGAATCTTAGAGTCGCAAGGGGACCCCAAAGGACATCCAGCCTCACTTAAAAATACATATCATAGAGGGGACCCCAAAGGCCATCCAGCCTCTCTTAAAATACTTCTATCTACCTACCTACCTAAATGCATTAGAATCATAGGGTCCTAGAGTCAAAAGGAGACCCCAAAGACCTTCCAGTCCGATCCCACAGTAGAAGGCACCACCCAAACCCTCCTGATAGATGGCCATCCAGCCTCTCTTAAAAATACATATCATAGAAGGAGACCCCAAAGGCCATCCAGCCTCTATTAAAAATGTATGCATGTATGTATGTATGTATGTATGTATGTAAACACATTAGAATCATAGGGTCCTAGAGTCAGAAGGAGACCCCAAAGACCATCCAGTCCGATCCCATGGTGGAAGGCACCACCCGAACCCTCCTGAAAGATGGCCATCCAGCCTCTCTTAAAAATACATACCATAGAAGGAGACCTCAAAGGCCATCCAGCCTCTATTAAAAATGTATGTATGTATGTATGTATGTATCTAAACACATTAGAATCATAGGGTCCTAGAGTCAGAAGGAGACCTCAAAGACCATCCAGTCCGATCTCACAGTAGATGGCCATCCAGCCTCTCTTAAAAATACATATCACAGAAGGGGACCCCAAAGGCCAACCAGCCTCTATTAAAATACATCTGTCTGTCTATCTAAATGCATTAGAACCATAGGATCCTAGAGTTGGAAGGAGACCACAAAGGCCATCCAGTCCAATCCCACAGTGGAAGGCACCACCCAAACCCTCCCGACAGATGACCATCCAGCCTCTCATAAAAATACATATCATGGACAAGGACACCAGACTGGATAATAAGGGTTTAGCTTTGGTCAATTTGCCAAGACACTAACAACAACAACAACAACAAGGACCCTTCCCCTGTTAGATAGTGTGTACATTTAATCAAGGTTTCATGCCCTATGTTTCATATATAGCAGAAGGTAACACATTTATTCCTGAGAAGCCACCTCCCTTTACACTTATGTGCTCTCTAGAACTCCTATGAGACTCTGGTGGGAGAGATAAGTGGGTATGTTTTCTATATTATGATTTCTGTATTTTCTCCCTCTGTATCTGACCTTTGTCTGACCCTTTTGCCCTATTCCCTTTTATTGAAAAATGTATAAAAATATAAGAAACCACCCTCTGTGACTGTGGAAAGGAGGAAATCCTAAGTTGAAAAGAACCTTATCTAAAGACACTTTTTGCATGGACAATAACTATGGATCAGGACCTTTGGGGCTCAGAGTTGGTCCTCCCAGCGGAGACGGTCACTTGGCACTAATGATTATATCTCAATGGGACAAAGGGCCTTCGGAAAGCCACACTTCGTCCTGATCTGTCACTCATTCAACTCTTCCTCCACCGAAACCCCAGCCAATACTGCCTCATTATTCCCATACCTCAGCACGAGGAAAATCCGGATTTTGGCAGGCTTGCCAGACATCAACGCTTATTGCCACCAATCAAAGACAATAGAATTGGCCGGCTTGCAGGCCCTCGGGACTCGCTGACCGCTTGGACATTTCCTATCTCCTATCTTCTGCCAACCTAGCAGTTCGGAAACATGCAAATGTGAGTAGATCAATAGGTCCCACTCCGGTGGCAAGGTAACGTTGCTCCTTGCAGTCATGCTGGTCACATGACTTTGGAGGTGTCTATGGACAACGCCAGCTCTTTGGCTTAGAAATGGAGATGAGCACCAACCCCCAGAGTCGGACATGACTGGACTTAATGTCAGGGGACAACCTTTACCATTACCTAGTTGTCTATCTATCAGTCTATCTATCAGTCTATCTATCAGTCTATATATCAGTCTATCTATCTAAACGCATTAGAATTATAGGGTCCTAGAGTCAGGAGGAGACCCCAAAGACCATCCAGTCCGATCCCACAGTGTAAAGAACCACCCGATCCCTCCCAACAGATGGCCATCCAGCCTCTCTTAAAAATACATGGAATCCTAGAGTTGGAAGGAGACCACAAAGGCCATTCAATCCAACCCCCTTATCTATGCAATGTGCTTACATCTCTATCTATCTATCTATCTATCTATCTATCTATCTATCTATGCAGCATCTATATGTATATCTCTTTTCAGAGATGCCTTCCCAAAAAGAAAGCTTACAAACTTTTAGCCCGAAGGATGGATGACTGGATGGAAGCAAGGAAGGAAAGAAGGAAGGAAGGCAGGCAGGGAGGGAGGGAAGGGGAAAGGAAGGAAGGAAGAAGGAAGGAATAAAGGAAAAAGAAGGAAGAAGGAAGGAAGGAAGGAAGGAAAAAGGAAGGAAGGAAGGAAGGAATAAAGGAGGAAAGAAACGATGGATGGATGGATGGATGGATGGATGGATAGATGGATGGATGAATGGATGGAAAGAAGGAAGAAAAAAGAAGGAAGGAAGGAAAGAAAGAAAAAAGAAGGAAGGAAGGAAAAAAGAAGGAAGGAAGGATGCAAGAAAAGATGGAAGGAAGGAAGGAAGGAATGAAGGAAGGAAGAAGATGGATGGATGGAAGGATGGAAGGAAGGAAGGAAGGAAAGAAGGAGGGAGAGTACAGAAGTTACAGGAGGAATGCAAGAGATGTCACCTCTATCTATCTATCTATCTATCTATCTATCCATCCATCTGTCTATCTATCAATCTATCATCCATCCATTCATCCAACCATCCATCTAGAAGAGATAGATAAATAGATAGATAGATAAATAGATAGATAGACAGACAGACAGACGGATGGATGAATGGATTGATGATAGATAAATCTATCATCTATCTATCCATCCATCTATCTGTCTATCCATCAATCCATCATGTATCTCTCTATCTGTCATCAATCCATTCATCCAACCATCCATCTAGAAGAGATAGCTATATAGATGAATGGATTGATGATAGATAAATGAATCTATCACCTATGTATGTGTGTATGTATGTATTTTTCTTTCCTCCTCATAAACAAAAGTAGGAGCCGGTCACCGGCAGTGAAAACACAGACATATGTCGCACGTCTCCTTGTGTGCAGAGGTTGTCTCCCTTCCTCTTTGGGGAATGAAAAGGGGGGGGGGGGCAAGCCTTGGTCCGCTTGGAAGCCATCTGGACTTTAACGCAGGCCCCGAAAAGGATGGAACGAGAAAGGGAAGGAGGAGAAACGCAAGCCAGCAGTTGGGCCTGCAGCTCCTCGCTGGGCCTTCATGAATTTTTCATTGGCAGGAAGAAAAGGACGGCTTGAAATTGGCCGCATCTGCCATTTGGCATTTCCAAGTGGCTCCTCTCCTCCTCCTCCTCCTCCTCCGTCTTTCTTTCCCTCGTTCCTCCTCTTTCTTCTTTGGAAGGACGAAGAAGGAGAAAAGGACGAGACACGTCTTTCCCAAATGGGTCTTAAACTAAGATGAACCGGAATGGCGGGCAAAGTTTTCGAGATGAGGAAGATCATTCCCGGTCTGATTAGCTCGGGATCAATTTCAGGACTTGCAAAATGTGAGCGAATGCCCTCCCCTCCCTAAACTGTGCATTGTTGGATTTGGGGGGGTGGGGGGATACTTCTCAAATCGCTTAAGCTCGGCAATCAAAACTTGGAAGGCAATAACATTTAGTATTATTAGCTTGGCAAAATCCAATATTTCCTAAGCCGGTTGCCTAAGACCTCCAAATCCCCGCCAAGCGAGGAGAAAAATAACCCAAATGAAGGAGGAAGGGAAGAGGAAACGAGACAGGAAAGTTTAAACATCTGAAAACTAAACGAAGTTGTGACGCAGCGGGTTGGGAGTCAGCTGCATTAAAATCCGGGTTGGAGTAAGCTCCCAACCATTGGTCTAGCCTGCTGTTGACCTTTGCAGCCCGAAAGACAGTTGCATCTGTCAAGTCGGAAATTTAGGAGGCTAATTTAACTAATTTACGACGCCATAAAAATCTCCAGCAGCGGTGCAAAAGAATGAGGAAGTACTCCATCAGCGTCACAAGTGGACGGTGAAGCAACAGCTCCCCCGGTGGCCAGAATTCAAAGCATACTCTCACGAAGCTGGAAAGTTAAATAGCCTCTGTGTGTCTGTCTATATATGTCGTGTATCTATGGCATTGAATGTTTGCCTTGTATATGTGCACTAGCTGTCCAATGAACGAAATCACACCAAATTTGGCAACAAAACGTCTCACAACACAAGGAGTGACCATCACTCAAAAAATTATGATTTTGTCATTTGGGAGATGTAGTTGCTGGGATTTATAGTTCACCTATAATCAAAGAGCATTCTGAACTCCCCAACGATGGACTTGAACCAAATTTGGCACACAGGACTTCCCTGACCAACAGAAAACACTAGAAGGGTTTTGTGGGCATTGACCTTGAGTTTTGGAGTTGTAGTTCACCTACATCCAGAGATCACTGTGGACTCAAACAATGATGGATCTGGACTAAACTCTACACGAATACTCAATATGCCCAAATGTGAACACTGGTGGAGTTTGGGGGAAATAGAATCTTGACATTTGGGAGTTGTAGTTGCTGGGATTTATAGTTCATCTACAATCACAGAGCATTCTGAACCCCACCAACGATAGAATTGGGCCAAACCTTCCCACACAGAACCCCCATGTGGGCCACAGCAATGCGTGGCAGGGGACAGCTAGTAAATAATAAAATAAATTTGCATGACCCCCACCCACTGCCTCTCCCTTAACCCTTTCCTATTCTTTTCTATGGTACACAGCAAACACAGGAATTGATCAGCAACTGAACACATTGGAGAGATTTCTTCTTCTGAATGCGCATAGACTACATTATCATTGGCATATTGGAGTTCTATAACAGATGGTGTTATGACTTTGGTTTTGGCTTTCAGTCTGCTGAGGTTAGTTTGCCGTCTGTCCGAAAGATGATTTCCACTCCGGTGGGAAGCTTCCCATCAACAAGATGGGAAATGAGGTTGGGCCAATAATAACACACCCTTGTATTGTCGAAGGCTTTCATGGCTGGAATCACTAGGTTCTTGTGGGTTTTTCCGAGCTATAGGGCCATGTTCTAGAGGCATTTCTCCTGATGTTTCGCCTGCATCTATGGCAAGCATCCTCAGAGGTAGTGAGGTCTGTTGGAATTAGGACAATGGGTTTATATATGTGTGGAATGGCTGGGGTGGGGCAAAGAGCTCTTCTCTGCTGGAGCTAGGTGTGAATGTTTCAACTGACCACCTTCATTAGCATTTGAAGGCCTGGCTGAGCCTGGGAAAATCTTTTGTTGAGAGGTGTTAAGATGTGCCTGGTTGTTTCCTCTCTGCTGTTTTGCTGTTGTAATTTTAGAGTTTGACACACCCTTGTTTGACACCCGATTCCACCTTAAATGGGTCATAATGAGTCTACCATTCTAATATCAGATTGGAGATACCTTGACATTAGCTTGATCTTCAGAACAGTAATGTCTCTGTCTTCCTCCTTTTCTAAAAATGCATTTTTGCTGCAGGAATAGCTGCCTTCCTCCGGCCGATGCCTCTGGCGCGGTTGGGCCGGAGCCATTTATCTCAATTTGACCTGCCGGGCTCCGGGGCTGGCGACGTCTTGCAATTCAATTACAAGATGGATGGATGGAAGCGGAGGAGGGAAGAGCCACAAGCGCTCCTTGGGCCTTATGCGCCAGCGTGCAAAAGGATGCGCAACTGCATCTCTTGTGAGGAGCACGCCATCCGAGAGAGAGAGGGAAGACATCCCAAAGAGGGACGTCCCAGCCAGACACCTCTCTGACAGGCAGCAAGGCACAATCCGATCCCTACCAACAGATGTGAAGCCGAACATGACCCCCCCCCCCAATTAGAGATAGTAACTTATAGTTTTGCTAAGGACAAGGACACCAGAATCTGACCGTGCCCTGACCCTTTTGCCCCCTTCCCCTCGCCTTGAGGAAATTACATAAGGAAGTTCACTAATGCTTCCTCTTCATCTTGGAAAGAAGTGACAAGTGGAGTGCCGCAGGGTTCCGTCCTGGGCCCGGTCCTGTTCAACATCTTTATTAATGACTTAGACGAAGAGCTAGAAGGCATGATCATCAAGTTTGCAGACGACACCAAATTGGGAGGGATAGCCAATAGTCCAGAGGACAGGAGCAGAATTCAAAACGATCTTGACAGATTAGAGAGATGGGCCAAAACTAACAAAATGAAGTTCAACAGTGACAAATGCAAGATACTCCACTTTGGCAGAAAAAATGAAATGCAAAGATACAGAATGGGGGACAATGCCTGGCTCGAGAGCAGTACGTGTGAAAAAGATCTTGGAGTCCTCGTGGACAAGAAGTTAAACACGAGCCAGGAATGTGATGTGGCGGCAAAAAAAGCCAATGGGATTTTGGCCTGCATCAATAGGAGCCTAGTGTCTAGATCTAGGGAAGTAATGCTACCCCTCTATTCTGCTTTGGTTCGACCACATCTGGAATACTGTGTCCAATTCTGGGCACCACAATTCAAGAGAGATATTGACTCTAAGCTGGAATGTGTCCAGAGGAGGGCGACTCAAATGATCAAGGGTCTGGAGAACAAGCCCTATGAGGAACGGCTTAGGGAACTGGGCATGTTTAGCCTGAAGAAGAGAAGGCTGAGAGGAGATATGATAGCCATGTATAAATATGTGAGAGGAAGCCACAGGGAGGAGGGAGCAAGCTAGTTTTCTGCTTCCTTGGAGACTAGGACGCAATGGAGCAATGGCTTCAAACTACAAGAGAGGAGATTCCATCTGAACATTAGGAAGAACTTCCTGACTGTGAGAGCCGTTCAGCAGTGGAACTCTCTGCCCCGGAGTGTGGTGGAGGCTCCTTCTTTGGAAGCTTTTAAGCAGAGGCTGGATGGCCATCTGTCAGGGGTGATTTGAGTGCGGTATTCCTGCTTCTTGGCAGGGGGTTGGACTGGATGGCCCATGAGGTCTCTTCCAACTCTTTGATTCTATGATTCTATGATTCTAAGTTGCCCTGCCTCTGAAATAAGCAATTAGCGATTGTGAAGACCCTTATCTTAGAACATTACTTGCATGGAAAATAACAAAGAAATGTCTTTCTTGACTTCGGAGTCGGACCATCAAGAGGATATTCACTTGGCAGAGTTTTTAATCATATAACAATGGGGGAAAGATGACCTTCGGAAAGCCCTTTTTCCTCCAGACCCGTTTTTCTTTCAAGCCTTTCCACTGAAGACATTCACCAAAGTCACCCCCCTTTGTGCCCTATCTTATCGCAAAAGGAAAACCTGGATTAAGTGATCAATGCTTATCTCAGACCAATCTCAAGATAATAAGATTGGTTTTTCTGGCAGGCCGATTCCGGACTCGTTAAGCCTCGTGGACATTAAACTCCATAATCCATTCAAGAATGCATTGTATTCCTTCGTCCCGCCCCCCTCTATTCTGATTTGCTAGTTGCCAGTGGTGGAGTGGGTTAAACTGCTGAGCTGCTGAACTTGCTGACTGAAAGGTTGGCAGTTCAAATCCGGGGCGCTGGGTGAGCTCCTGCTGTTAGCCCCAGCTTCTGCCAACCTAGCAGTTTGAAAACATGAAAATGTGGGTAGATCAATAGGAACCACTTATACCGAAAGGTAACGGTGCTCCTTGCAGTCATGCTGGCCACATGACCTAGGAGGTGTCTATGGACAATGCCGGCTCCTCAGCTTAGAAACGGAGATGAGCACTAACCCCCCAGAGTCAGGCAGAACTAGACTTAGAATGAAGGAGAAACCTTTATCTATGTTTGTATGTACATATTAAAATTCTAGAGCTGGAAGAGATCCCCAGGGCCCTTCAGCCCAAGCCCCTTCTGCCAAGAAAGAAGGCACAATCCAATCCTTCCCTACAGATGGCCATCCAGCCTGTTAGAAATCCCTATCATAGAACCCTAGAGTTGTGTGCAATATTCCTGCTTCTTGGCAGAATGGGGTTGGACTGGATGGCCCATGAGGTCTCTTCCAACTCTTTGATTCTATGATATATAGTGTTATATGTGTGTGTGTGTGTATGTGTATATATGTGTGTGTGTGTGTGTGGCATCAAGCTGCTGCCAAATGTTAGCTGCTCTGAATCCCTCAAGGAGGGAGAGGGCAGGGTATAAAACTAATATATATACACACACATATAGCTGTTATATATATAAGTATGTGTGTGTATACATAGTTGTGCTATATGTGTTTGTATATATAGCTGTTACGTGTGTGTGTGTGTATATATATATAGTTGCTCTGTTTGTGTATATATATATATATATATATATGCATGTATATGTATGTATATTTTATACACACATATAGCTGTTATATATGAATATATAGTTGTTATATGTGTTTGCATATATAGCTGTTACATGTGTGTATATATTTGTTATATGTCTTTGAATATATACGCATTTATATGTATGTATATATTATATACACACATATAACTGTTATATATGTATATGTGTATATAGTTGTGTTATATGTATTTGCATATATAGCTGTTACATGTGTGTATATATATTTGTTATGTGTTTGTATATATACGCATGTATATGTATGTATATTTTATATACACACATATAGCTGTTATATATGTATATGTGTATATAGTTGTGTTGTGTTTACATATGTTACATGTGTGTATATTTAATATACACACACATATAGCTGTTGTATATGTATATATAGTTGTGTTATATGTGTATATAGTTGTGTTGTTTGTATGTTGTGTTGTTTGTATATATAGCTGTTATATATATGTATGTATAGTTATTATATGTTTTGTGTGTGTGTGCATGTATATGTATGTTTGTGTGTATATATTTTATATGTATACACACACACAAAGATTTCTTATCTATTCCTTGGGAGTGGTCAGGAAATGGAAAAGAATAGAGAAGAAGCCCACTGGCTCCATCTCTTGGTCCGTAAAGGAATTGATCTGGAAATGTATACAAAGCAAGAGACTTCAGCCTGCGGAATACAAACGTCACAGCAGATAACCTTTGAACCATTCCAGCTCCATGTTTGATAAGATAAAGGTGACAATTACATCTGCAATGATATCTGGAGACTCCACGAATGTCATAGTAGAATTGCCTTGCCCACAGTTGACTAGTTTGTTTGCAAAGGTCATGGGGGATTTTGTCGAAGGCCTTCCTGAAATCAAGATCTGCTCCATCCACGGCATTCCCTGCATCTACCAAGCTTGTAACTCTATCGAAACAAGAGATGAGTCTGGCATGACTTGTGTTTTCCCAAAATCCATGTTGACTTTGAGTAATCACAGCATTCCTTCCTAAGGGATTGCAGACGACCTCCTTCAAGATCTGCTCGAGGGTCTTTCCTGGTCTTGATGTCAAGCTAATTGGACATTGGTCATTGTTTGGGTCCCCTCTGAAGATTGGGACCACACTTGCCCTCCTCCAGTCTGATGGGATACTCAAATGGGTTGTGGTAGGTTTTTTCGGGCTATATGGCCAAATTCTAGACTAGATGCATTCTCTCCTGACGTTTCACCTGCATCTATCACAAGCTTCCTCGGAGGTGGTTCTCAAATGGTTCTGAAATGACTTCTGCTCGTTCCTTCAATACTCTTGGATCTCACTTATCCGACATAAACAGGCTGGCAGAATGTCGGATAAACGAAAATGGCTGATAATAGGGAGTCTCTTACTGTTACCCGTCCGACACAGCGCTAGACACCTAGAATACTAACAACAGAGACTCCAAGAGTTAAGGAAAGGCAATGCCCCGGGGTTAGAGGGCCCAGCAGGAAGTGCCTGGATCTGGAAGAGGAGAGGGGAAATCATAAAAGGACAGAGGATGCTTCCACTTCTGGTCCTGCCTCTTTTCCCCCTTTCTTCCTCCTCCTCATCTTTCCTTTTTTCAGTTATTGGGAATGGAGAGAGAGTTGGGGAGGTCTCCTTTAAGTGATGGGGAAACACTGGAGCAAAAGGGAAGCGTCGGATAAGACGGAGTGTCGGATAAATGAAAATGTCAGATAATATAGAGTCTTCTACTGTTACCCGTCCGATGCAACGCTAGATACCTAGAATACTAACCACATGGACTCAAAGAGTTAAGGCAAGGCCCCAGGGCTAGAGGGGCCCAGCAGGAAGTGCCCGGATGTGGAAGAGGAACAGGGAAATCATAAAACGAGGGCGGAAGCTTCCCCTTCTGGTCCTGCCTTTCCCCCCCTTTTCCTCCCCCTTCCTCTTTGTCTTGCCTTTTTTCACTTATTGGGGATGGAGAGAGAGTTGGGGAGCACTCCTTTAACTGAAGGGGAAATGCTGGAGGAAAAGAGAAGCGTCAGATAAGACGGAATGTCAGATAAACAAAAATGTCGGATGATACGGAGTCTCCTACTGTTACCCGTCTGATGCAGCGCTAAACACCTCGAATACTAACAACAGGGAATCAAAGAGTTAAGGCAAGGCATCGCCCCGGGGCTTGATGGACCCAGCAGGAATTGCCTGGATGCGGAAGAGGAGTGTGGAAAACAGAGAGGGAAGGAAAGAGGATGTTTCTGCTTCCGGTCCTGCCTCTTTTCCCCCTTTCCTCCTCTCTCCTCTGTGTCTTGCCTTTTCCACTTATTGGGAATGGCGAGAGAGTTGGGAACCGCTCCTGTAATTGAAGGGGAAATGCAGGAGGAAAAGAGAAGCGTCGGGTAAGGCGGAATGTCGGATATATGAAAATGTCGGATAATACTGAGTCTCCTACCGTTACCCATCTGACGTGGCGGTAGACACCTAGAATACTAACAACAGGGACTCAAAGAGTTAAGGCAAGGCAATGCCCCGGGACTAGAGGGCCCAGCAGGAAGTGCCTGGATGCAGAAGAGGAGCGTGGAAATCATAGAGGGGAGGAAGGAGGATGTTTCTGCTTCTGGTCCTGCCTCTTTTCCCCCTTTCCTCCTTCTCCTCCATGTCTTGCCTTTTTCACTTATTGGGAATGGAGAGAGAGTTGGGGACCGCTCCTTTAATTGAAGGGGAAATGCTGGAGGAAAAAGGGGCGTCGGATAAGACGGAATGTCGGATAAGCAAAGGTCGGATGAGCAAAACTCTACTGAAGACTTGAATTCATTTAGTTATTTTGTTACTGCATTCATGTTTTTGTTGGGGTTTTTTTTGTTTGTTAATGTAATTTGATGCTGTTGCTTGTTGCTTATGTTTTGGTTTTATTTTTGCTGTAATATGTTGTCCGGTCTCGGCCCCATGTAAGCTGCTCCGAGTCCCCGTTGGGGAGATGGTGGTGGGGTATAAAGATGATGATGATAATTATTATTATTATTAGAGTAGCCAGACATTCTAAGTTAGTGGGACACCTTATGCTTTTTGGTACACTCCAAAAGCAGTGAGAGAGAAGGGTGGAAAGAATGGACGACATACTTTGTTGTTATGTTGGACTTCAGCCCTTTACGGTCTCCCGAGCCCCATAACCTTCCTCACTCCTAGACCTGGCCTGTTGGGGTCTCCCCCAAGCAATGTCCTCAATCCTACTGTGAATCAGCTGGATTCACCCTTCTGAAACACTGATTCATAGGTTTGGAAGGGGCTCCCAAGGTTCATCCAGTCCAACCCCATTCTGCCATAAAGGAAGACACAATCCAATCCCTCCCAACAGATGGCCATCCAGCCTGTTTAAAAACCTCCAGAGGAGACTCCCCCAGGCTCCACAGTGTATACCATCTGGAGGTTCTGCCTCACGTTGAGGTGGAATCTGTTTCCAAAGCTCCGTTGTGTCCCGATTTCCAGCAAACGAGCCTGGCTCCCTTCCTCCCCCTCCATGGGACCTCCTTCCCAACATGGCTCCCGTGTCCCCTTCTCTCAGCCTTGACCGAGACATACGTACGCTATGACCACCACATCAGTCCCCTGGAAAAAATAAGAGAGGCTTTTAATTGAGGAGAGTAATTCCAATCGAGAGATCACAGGGCGGGGAACGCTAAGGCCTTTTCATTTTGTTTCCGAGGTGGGCAAAGCCAACCCCTTGCTTTGCCTCCGGACGCCTTCACAGTGACATGATGCACCTTAGAATAAATTACGGGGGCTTGGCGGCCCGCGGGGGCAGCCTCACTTCATGCTCTTGGCAAAGTCTTCGCCCTTCTTAATGGAGGCCTTCAGCTCCGGAATGGCCTCCGCCACCATCTTCTCTTCGAAGGGAGAGATCTTGCCGATGCCCAGGTTCTTCTCGATGCCGTTTTTCTGGAATGGAGAAGGCGAGGAGAGGGAGAAAGAAAGGGAAGACAAACAGGATGAGCACACTTGGGGGGCATCATTACCTACTTTGTGCAATCTTCATACCAAAGATAGGCACGTGTCCCAAGTTTCTGACCCTCTCCCTCTCTATTTAAATCAGGCCTGGGCAAACTTTGGCCCTCCAGGTCTTTTGAACTTCAACTCCCAGAATTCCTAACAGTTGGTAGGTAGGAAGGAAGGGAAGGGCCAAGAGAGCCATGTTGCCATGGAGACATTGTGAGATAGGCCCATCTCAGAGCTGGGGAATGGGAAATAGAAAGAACGAAAGAGAAAAAGGAAAGGAAAGGAAAGGAAAGGAAAGGAAAGGAAAGGAAGAGGGAGGGAGGGAGGGAGGGAGGGAGGGAGGGAGGGAGGGAGGGAGGAAGGAAGGAAGGAAGGGGCTAGGAAAAAAAGGAGGGAGGGAAAGGAAAGGGGAAAAGATGATGAGAGGAAAGAAAAAGAAGGGAATGAGGAAGAGAAGAAAGAAGGGATGAGGTAGGGAGGAAGAGAGAGAAAGAAGGAAAGGAATGGGGAAGAAAGAAAAAGGAAGAAGGGATTCAGGAAGGGAGGTAAGAGAGAAAAAGAAGGGAAGGGAGAAGAAAGGGAAGGAAGCAAGGGGAGGAAAGAAAAGGGAAGAAAAGAGGAAAGGGGGAAAAGGAGGAAGGAAAAAGAAGGAGGACAAGGCATGAGTGGAGGAAAAGGAAAGAAAGGGAAAGAAGGGATTCAGGAAGGGAGGGAAGAGAGGAAAAGAAGAGAAGGGATGAGATAGGGAAGGAAGGAAGGAAGGAAGGAAGGAAGGAAGGAAGGAAGGCAGGCAGGCAGGAAGGGGGAAAAGGAGGGAGGGAAAAGAAAGAGGACAAGGCATGAGTGGAAGAAAGGAAAGAAAGAGAAAGAAAGAAGGGATTCAGGAAAGGAGGAAAGAGAGAAAATGCAAGTTGCTTACCTGTAACTGCGTTTCCACGAGTGATAGTCTGTGAAATTCGCACATAATGGGTTTTGTTCTGCGCATGCGCAGCTGTTCGGAACCTTCTAGAATTTTCAAATAGAAATTTTTAATTGGCGGACGCCCCGCCCAAACTCCCCATACTATAAATGCCGCAGGCGGGAAACTCCTGCTCAGTTCCGCAGCCGCTATCAGCAGCTATAGAACAAGCATGACTACTGCGGGGAGGTCGGGCGGGGATGTGCGAATTTCACAGACTATCACTCGTGGAAACGCAGTTACAGGTAAGCAACTTGCATTTCCCCTTCGTGTAGTCTGTGAAAAACGCACATAATGGGTGAAATAGCAAGCTACCCACCTTTGGAGGCGGGAGTCATGCGACACTGGAAAACAGCACCGCTCTGCCAAAAGCCGCATCTTTTCTTGCCATCGCATCCAGTCTGTAGTGGGCGGCGAATGTTGAAGAATTGGACCATGTCGCTGCTTTGCAGATGTCATCGATTGGAATGCCCCTCAGGAACGCTTGTGAGGTCGACACCGCCCTCGTGGAGTGGGCGTGAATTTGCTGAGGGGGCTCTTTTTTTGCTAGCAGGTAAGCAAGTCTGATGGTCGAGACGATCCACGAAGCTAGGCGCTGGGAGGAGACAGGAAGCCCCAGAGAATCCTGGCGGTATTTCAGAAAAAGCTTGACTGATTTCCTATGAGGAGCAGTTCTGCTAGTGTAGAACGCTAGCGCTCGTCTGACATCTAAAGAGTGTAGAGAGATCTCCAGGGGGGAAGAAGGGTTTTGGAAGAAGGCCGGTAAAGAAATGTCCTGTGATAGGTGAAACTTAGACACAACCTTTGGTAGGAAGTCGACATCTGGTCGGAGGACAACCTTCTCCTTGTGGAATCGTAGGTAAGGAGCGTCCACTCTTAGAGCACAGATTTCACTCACTCTCCTGGCCGATGTAATGGCCACAAGGAAGGCTGTCTTCCATGAGAGATGCGACAGGTCGCATGTGGCCAGTGGCTCAAAGGGCGGTTTGGAGAGTTGCGACAACACCAATTCCAGACTCCACGCTGGGGAAGGAGGTGTGACAGGCGGGTGCAAGTTGGAGTACCCTTTAAGGAAGAGCCGTATCATGGGGTCATGGAAGCACGATGGGCGGCCTGTCTGTCTCCAGTACCATGATAGTGATGCCAGGTAGCATTTAATGGAAGACAGAGAGAGTCCTTTTTTGGATAAATACACCAGAAAGTCCAAAATAACCCTCGTCGGGGCTTCCCAGGGGTCAACTTTCAGAGGCTTGAGGTACTCCCGGAAGCGTGACCATTTGTATGCATAGGCCTTCTTAGTGGTGGTTTTCTGGGCCGCCGCGATTATATCCTGCACCGCCTCCGAGAGAGGGGCTTGATCCGGATTCTCCACGCTGTGAGGCGCAGGGAGGCCAAGTCCGGGTGATACACTCTGCCCTCTTGGATGGAGAGGAGGTCCGGTCTGTTTCGGAGATGGAGGTATTCGCCTCTCGAGGCTTTGAGGAGGGGGGCGAACCAGTGCTGGCGTGGCCACCAGGGGGCAACCAGTATCGCATCTGCGTTGTCCTCGATCAATTTGGACAGCACTCTGGGGATCAACGGGATTGGGGGGAATGCGTAGAGCAGGCCCGGTGACCAAGTGAATGTGAATGCGTCCCCCATGCATCCCTGGATCGATCCGGGGCGACGTCTGGCACAGAACGTGTCGCACTGCGCGTTCATTGGCGATGCGAACAGATCCAGGGTTGGTTGGCCCCAATGCCGGGACAAGAAGCGGAACTCTTCTCGATGGAGTTGCCACTCGTGATTCGATGTCTGAGTTCGACTGAGGGCATCGGCGAGAGTGTTGTCTTCGCCCGGGAGGTGCACTGCTGTGAGATGTATCCTTCGTGGGATGCACCATTCCCATATTGTTGTGGACAAGGTGAGGAGGTCGGAGGATCGCGTCCCGCCCTGCTTGTTTATGTAAGCCTTTACAGTTGTATTGTCCGTGACAATTTGTACAGCGTGCCCTGTGATATGGGGCTCGAAAGCACGGAGGGCCTTCTGGACAGCAAGGAGCTCTAGGTGGTTTATATGGTAGACTGCTTCCTCCCGAGACCATCTGTCGTGCACTGTCAGGTCGCGGAGATGGGCTCCCCATCCCTGGTTGGATGCGTCCGTTGTGAGACAGTGGGATGGACGTGGTTGCCTGAAGGCCATTCCTGCAAGGGCGTGCTCCTCCTTTGTCCACCACTTGAGGGATTGTAGGACCTGACGTGGTGGGTACAGGTGGATGTTCTGACTGTCGCGTTGGGGCTTGAACGCCCTGACGAACCAATGCTGCAGGGGGCGCATTCGTAGCCTCGCAAACCTGATGACTGACGTTGTCGAGGCCATGTGCCCGAGCAGGGATTGGAAGGTCCATGCGGTGGCTCCTCCTTGTGAGCGGATGTTGTTTATCATCAATTTGATGGTCTGGAAGCGGTCCTCGGGCAGGAAGGCCTTTTCTGCGATGGAATCTATGGTGGCACCGATGAATTGGATGCATCTTGAAGGAGTCAGGTTGGATTTCCCGAAATTGACGATGAGGCCAAGGCTCTGTAAGAGAGACAGAGTGTAGGTGAGGTCTGATTGCAGTTGACATCTCGATTCCGAAGTTATCAGCCAATCGTCCAGGTACGGGAAGATCGTTATCCCCTTCTGTCTCAGGTGAGCGGCTACCACCGCTATACACTTCGTAAAGACACGAGGTGCAGATGAAAGTCCAAAGGGAAGTACGTTGTAGGAAAACAGCTGGTCGTCTATTGCAAAACTTAGAAACTTTCTATGGTCCTCCCTAATCGAAAAATGAAAATACGCATCGCGGAGGTCAAGGGTCACGAACCATGAACCCCTCTGCAGTAGTGGAAGGATGTTCGCGAGGGTGATCATGCGAAATTTACGAGGTTTTATAAAGAAGTTGACATCTCTTAAGTCCAGGATGGGGCGGAGACCTCCGTCTCTCTTTGAAATCAAAAAATATCTGGAGAAAAAGCAGCCATTGGCCTCCGTTGGGTGGATCCTGGAGATGGCCCCTTTTTCTAAGAGGGATGAGATCTCCTCCAGAAGCTGAGGGGAGGATGGAGTCACTTTGATGGATCCTACCGGGGGCCAGGATTCGAATTCTATAGCATAACCTCGTTCCACTATGGAGAGGACCCAGGAGTCAGTGGTTATCCTCTTCCACGCGTGCAGAAAGGGGGCCAATCGGTCCTTGAAGATTCCTCGCGGGAGGGAGGGAGGGCTGTCATCAGAACAAAGAGAACTAGTAAACGGTGAACTTGGCTGAACAGTGCCAACTGTAGAACTCGAAAACTGGGAACTTGTTGAGGAGGATGGAGACTTGCTTCCAGCCGCGGGGCTAGAAGCGGCGCCTCTGGCGGTCGGGCTGTTTACCTCCGCCGCGTTGTTGCCTATATGGGAGGGAAGGTTTTCTGGCGGCTGGAGCCGGAGCCGTAGGGCGCTGACGTCCTCTATAGGCTGGAGGGCTGTAACGTCTCCGATGTTGATGAAAACGGCTTGGCCAGTATTGTCTGTGGTGCTGCGACAGATAGGGAGAGAAACCATATTTGTGAGCTGTCTGTCTCATCTTCTGTGTATGTTCTAGCTGGGAGTCTGTCTGTGGGTTGAACAGGCCGGACTCGTCCATTGGGAGGTCCTCTATCACTGTCCTTGCTGATTGGGATAAGCCGGAGCCTCTCAGCCAGGCGTGGCGGCGTAGGGTCACTGCTGTCGCCAGAAGCTTGCCCGCGGCGTCGGCTGTGTGTTTGGCCAGGTCTTTCTGAAAGGAGGCCAGCAGAGTTGCCTCCTGGTGGAAGGCCTTTGCCAGCATCTGTTCGTTTGGTGGCAGAAGATCGAGGTATTTAGCCGTCTTGCCCCACAGATGATCTTGGTAGCCTGCCATATACGCCCCGTAGTGGGCCATTCTGGAAGAGAGGCAGGCAGAAGCGTAGATTTTCTTTCCTAATGCTTCTAACTTTTTCCCTTCCTTGTCGGAAGGGGTAGATTGGGACTTCTGGGAGGGGCGAGGTTGGCTGACATCCACTACAATGGAGTTGGGTTTAGGTTGCTTGGCTAGCCATGGAGCGGCGGAAAGGTCCACTTTATAGAGATTCTCTGCCCGCTTGGGTGTTGCTGGTACTGCTGAAGGGGGTACGCCCTCAGCCTTACTAAGTTGTAATAGGAATGGAAGGGAGGGCAGGACCGTCGTTGGAGGTTCTTGCTGCTTGGAGGAAGGATACATTGGGTCCTCTACTACCCTCGCTGATTGTGGTACCGATAATTGTAGGGCCCTGGAAAGTCTGACTAGTAAGGCAGAAAAACCTCCAAGCTCTTCCGGAGTAAGAGCCTCGGAATCAGGATGAGGCTCAGAAAGGGAGTGGTCTTCCGGATCCGAAGAGCCTGATAAAATTGCCTCCATCCGTGGAGTTGTTGCCGCCGGTGCCGAAGAGCTTGCTCGCGGAACCGAGGGGCCCGCAGCAGGTGGCGCTGTTGCAGCGGCAGTGGCTGGGGTTGTCTCAGCCTCCACATGTTGAGCTCCGGTTCCAGGGTGAGGAGGAGCTGAAGCCGTCGGCCCCTGGTGGGTGGGGCTTATGCCCGGGGGCGTGGCCCCCATGGAGGGGGAAGCGTGGCCCGCGTATTGGCAGCAATGGCCATGGCTACAGCAGGTTCTGTCCCAATGGGACGCTGCATACTTGCATTGGGCATAGCCCCTGGCGTGCCTGGGATAGTGCCGCTCTAGGGAGCAATCTTCCTCATATGCATGTCTTGGCGGGCTGCGCGAACGAGAGCTCCATGAGCTAATGGATGGGGATCTGCGTCGGTGCCTAGGCACGTGGCGCGATCGGCGCTCTTGTGAGCGGCCCCTCTCCCTATCCCTTCTGCGCCCTGCCGGCGGAGAGGGAGGACTTTGGCCCTGCTGAGGCGGCCCCGAGGGAGTCAGGGGTTCCCCTGAGCCCCGCGCAACAGGTAAGTTAGTTGGTGGGGAAGGCCCCGAAGCAACCGACGGGGCGGCTCGCACAATGCCGCTCGGAGGGATATCTTCGGCGGGGGAGAGTGTTGGAGGATTCGGCGTCATCTCCTCCCCTTCAGCGGCTCGAGTCGCCATTTGCCGCGTTTCTCCTAGCGGCTCAACAGAGGCCTCCAAAAGGGGGCGAACAGGGGCTCCCTGGGCTGGGCCTCTTGTGGAGCGGGGACTCGGGGGCGAGTTGCCGCCGAGTTGCCCCTTCTTTTTCCCTTTTTTAAGCCCGTCCTTTGACTTGAGGGAGGCTTTTCCCTGCTTTGAGGGTCTGGGCTTCTTCGCGGGCCCCGGTTGGGAGTCATTCTCATCTGCCCGATCGTTCTCAGAGTCCCGCGGCCGCGGGGACAGTTGGGAGGGAACGAGGCCGGAATCTTGGGTCTCAGAGAGGGCCTCAGAGGCCGGGCGCTTCTCCGCCCTGGTGGAGACAGGGGCTAAGGCCCTTTCATAAAGCAGGGCCTTAAGTCTGGACTCTCGATCTTTCCTAGCCCTGGGAGTGAACGCCAAACAGACCGGGCAGGATTGGGGCCGGTGGGATTCCCCTAGGCATAATAAGCACATGGCGTGTCCATCCGAGTCGGGCACCTTGCCGCCACAGGAGGTGCATTTCTTAAAGAAGGAGGTACTCATTTTAAAGATCTGGCCTGATCGAAGCGACGAAATCGTAGTCAAAGAACGTTCCGTGGTCGAGGGGTGTAGAGTAGCACAGGTCGATAAGCTTTCCGAGGTCTAAACTAAGAATCTGTCCGCTAGAGTAAGCACTCGCTAGAGAGGTTCCAAACGCTGCTGATGGCGGAAAAGGAACTGAGCAGGAGTTTCCCGCCTGCGGCATTTATAGTATGGGGAGTTTGGGCGGGGCGTCCGCCAATTAAAAATTTCTATTTGAAAATTCTAGAAGGTTCCGAACAGCTGCGCATGCGCAGAACAAAACCCATTATGTGCGTTTTTCACAGACTACACGAAGGGGAAAAGAAGGGAAGGGAAGGCAGAAGAAAGGGAAGGGAGGAAGGAAGAAAAAGAAAGGAAGGAGAGAAGGGGTAAAGGAGGGAGGGAAAAGAAAGAGGACAAGGCATGAGTGGTGGAAAGGAAAGAAAGAGAAAGACGGGAAGACAAGAATTAAAAGATTCAGGAAGGGAGGGAAGAGAGAAAAAGGGAAGGGGAGAAAGAAAGGGAAAGAGGGGAAGGAAGAAGGAAGGATGGAAAGAAGGAGGGGAAAAGGAGGGAGGGAATAGAAAGAGGACACGGTGTGAGTGGAGGAAAGGAAAAAAAGAGAAAGAAAGAAAGAAAGAAAGAAGGGAAGACAAGAAAGAAGGGATTCAGAAAGGGAGGGAAGAGAGAAAAAGAAGGGAGAAGAAAGGGAAGGAAGCAAGGGGAGGAAAGAAAAAGGAAGGACGAAAGGAGGGGAGAAAAAGAAAGAGAACAAGGAATGAGTGGAGGAAAGGAAAGAAAGAGAAAAAAGAAGAGATTCAGGAAGGGAGGGAAGAGAGAAAAAGAAGGGAACGAAAGGGAGAAGAAAGGGAAGCAATGAGGGGGAAGAAAGAAAAAGGGAGGGAAGGAGGGAAGAAAAGGAAAAGGTACGAGGGGAGGGAAAGGGGCAGAAGGGGTGAAAGCAGGGTGAGCATGACTAAATAAACCATGTGCGGAGGACTCTTTGGCGCATGAGCCTGGGCCCTTTTACCCCGAGGAGCAGCGGCGTGGAGAAATAGGTGCACTCCGTTTCCTCGGACCGGATGAAAGAGCACTCGATGACCCCTTCCTTCCCGTTCATGGCGTCTAGGACGGAGAAGACGAAGCGGGCTCCGGCGTAGGCCATGGAGAGAGTGGCCGATCCTGTGGGCGCAGAGGAGGACACATTATTCGGCGATACATCGCACAGTCCTAGACACTTGCAAAGTGTCCGACGTGTGATCCAATACAACAGCCAGAAGAGTGATTCTGTTTGCTGTGTACCAATCTTGTTGCATTTCTAACAACAAGAAGAAGTAACCTGCAAAGACTCTGGCACAAGCCAATAAAGGTGTCCCAGTGGTGATGAGCACACTGGGTGCAGTGCCTCAAGACCTTGGCCTGCACTTAAAAACAATCAGCACTGACAAGATTACCATCTCTCAACTGCAAAAGGCCACCCGACTCAGACCTGCACACATAATTCGCTGATACATCACACAGCCTCAGACACTTGGGAAGTGTCTGGACATGTGATCGAATACAAAAGCATAGTGATTGTGTTTGCTGT
Organism: Anolis sagrei; assembly: GCF_037176765.1. NCBI lineage: Eukaryota > Metazoa > Chordata > Lepidosauria > Squamata > Anolidae > Anolis > Anolis sagrei. The sequence continues at coordinate 33,055,305 of NC_090031.1, forward strand.
GTACTAATCTTGTTGTGTATCTAATAATAATAATAATAATAATAATAATAATAATAATAATAATAATAGACAAAATCATGATCTGTCAACTGCAAAAGGCCACCTGACTTGGATCTGCGCACAACATTTGAAAATACATCACACAGCCCTAGACGCTTGGGAAGTGTTTGACTTGTGGTTTTGTAATACGAAATCCTGAATATATATCTCGTTTGCTGTGACATACTGTGGTGATGATGGTGATGATGATAATAATAATAATAATAATAATAATAATAACAATAATTCTGTGTGACTGATGTGGGGCTGGCTCAAGCTTTTACAAGGACATGATGATGATGATGATAATAATATGAAATAATAATAATAATAATACAAAGTCCAGCATATATATCTCATTTGCCTTGTCATACTGTGTTTTTGTGTCAGTAAAATAATAATAATAATAATAATAATAATAATAATAATTCTGTTTCATGTGGGGCTGGCTCAAGCTTTTACAAGGACATGAAAATAATAATGATGATGATGATGATGATAATACGAAATAATAATAATAATATAAAATCCAGCATATATATCTCGTTTGCTGTGTCATACTGTGTTTCTGTGTCAGAATAATAATAATAATAATAATAATAATAATAATAATAATTCTGTGTGACATGTGGGGCTGGCTCAAGCTTTTACAAGAACATGATAATAATGATGATAATAATAATATGAAATAATAATAATAATACAAAATCCAGCATATATATCTCGTTTGCTGTGTCATACTGTGTTTTTGTGTCAGTAAAACAACAACAACAACAATAATTCTGTTTGACATGAGCTTTTACAAGGACATGATAATAATGATGATAATAATATGAAATAATAATAATAATACAAAATCCAGCATATATATCTTGTTTGCTGTGTCATACTGTGTTTCCGTGTCAGTAAAACAACAACAACAACAACAATAATATTTCTGTGTGACATGAGCTTTTACAAGGACATGATAATAATGATGATAATAATAATAATATGAAATAATAATAATAATACAAAATACAGCATATATATCTCGTTTGCTGTGTCATACTGCTTCAGTGTCAGTAAAATAATAATAATAATAATAATAATAATAATAATAATAATAATAATAATAATTCTGTGTGACTGATGTGGGGCTGGTTCAAGCTTTTACAAGGATAATGATGATGATAATAATATTAAATAATAATAATAATAATACAAAATCCAGCATATATATCTCGTTTGCTGTGCCATACTGTGTTTTTGTGTCAGTAAAATAATAATAATAATAATAATAATAATAATAATAATAATAATAATTCTGTGTGACTGATATGGGGCTGGCTCAAGCTTTTACAAGGATATGATAATGATAATAATAATAATATGAAACAATAATAATAATAAATCCAGCATATATGTCTTGTTTACTGTGTCATACTGTGTTTTTGTGTCAGTAAAATAATAATAATAATAATAATAATAATGATAATTCTGTGTGACATGTGGGGCTGGCTCAAGCTTTTACAAAGACATGATAATAATGATGATGATGATAATAATATGAAATAGTAATAATAATACAAAATCCAGCATACATATCTCGTTTGCTGTGTCATACTGTGTTTTTGTGTGAGTAAAATAATAATAATAATAATAATAATAATAATAATAATAATTATAGCAGACAGGGAAAGGTCGATGCTGTCAGCACACACTATGCATAGACAGGGCTCCTTGGGACATGCAAACCCACCTGCGCCAGCTTTGGCCTTGACCACTTCTGTGCCGGCCTCCTGGATCCGTCCCGTGAGGGCCGTCAGCTGGTCCTGAGGGAACTCCACTTTGGGCGTACACTGCAGGAAAACAGCAGGAGGAGAGGGTGACAAAGTGAACCCAATGAGGGCTGGACAACGCAACTGCACAATAGATTGGGACAGGGCCACCTGGTTGAACCCAAAGGGTGCTTCTGGCCAATGACTGCTCTTCTTTCCGCCTCCTGGAGAGAAGTGACTACCGACGTAGGAGTCTTGGTAAACCACAAGCTGAGCCTGAGCCCAGTGTGACACAGCAGCTGACAAAAGCCAGTGCCATTCTCAGCTCTTCAACATCTTTATCCATGACATGGATGATGGGATAGAAGGTATGTGGATCAAATTTGCAGATGCGACCAAATTGGGAGAGCCAATGCCCTAGAGGACAGGATCTGGACCCAAAACAACCGTAACAGGTTAGAACAGTGTTTCTGGGCACCACAACTGAAGGGAGATGTTGACAAGCTGGAATGTGTCCAAAGGAAGGCGACTAAAATGATCAAGGGTCTGGAAAACAAGCCCTATGAGGAGTGGCTGAAAGAGCTGGGCATGTTTACCCTGAAGAAGCGAAGGCTGAGAGGAGATATCATGAGGGCAATGTATAAATATGTGAGGGAAAGTCATAGGGAGGAGGGAGCAGGCTTGTTTTCTGCTGCCCTGGAGACTATTTTATTATTTTATCTGAAAATCCTATCCCAACTCTGCTCCAGAATGTGATGGAGGCACTGTCTTTGGAGGCTTTGAAACAGAGGCTGGATGGCCATCTGTCAGGGGTGCTTTGAATGCTATTTCCCTGCTTCTTGGCAGAATGGGGTTGGGGTCCCCTCCAAATGGATGATTCTAAGATCAGGGTGGAAGTGATGAGAAAAGGCTTCTTACTCATTCCTCTTGGACTTCCCAACCTTTGGGGCCCCGGAATCATGGCACGCCCTTTGAACTCGCACACAAACCTGAGAGATCAAGGGGATGATGGTCTTCCCTGCATGGCCGCCGATCACCGGGACATTGACGCGAGCCGGATCCAGGCCCTGCAGATAGAAGGAGAGCCTTTCAGGACAAAGAATCAGAAGGAATGGCTAGGGATTGGAGCTCAGCGGTTTAACCCACTGCGCCACCAGGGGCCTGATTAAAACATAACATATAATAAAAACTAAACAAATCAATACATTATAAATTCATAGTGTCTCCTTGTTAAAAACGTAGTCGGGTCTCATTGTTGTCATTCCATTTTCCTATATCAGTTACTCTGCATTTGGAACCACTTCTTCAAAAAGCCACGTCTTGACTTGTTTCCGGAATGTTAAAAGGGAGGTGGCCAATCCAATATTTATAGGGAGGGCATTCCATAGCTGAGGGGCCACCGCCGAGAAGGCGCTGTCTCTTGTCTCTGCCAAACGTGCTTGTGACGAAGGCGGTAATGAGAGCAGGGCCTCCCCAGATGATTTTAAGGTCCTAGATCAAGGGTCCTCAAACTAAGGCCCGGGGGCCAGATACGGCAAGGTCATTTACCCGGCCCTCGCTCAGGGTCAATCGAAGTCTGAAACAACTTGAAAGCACACCACCACAACAACAATCCTATCTCATCAGCCAAAAGCAGGCACACACTTCCCACTGAAATACTAATAAGTTTATATTTGTTAAAATTGTTCTTAATTTTAATTATTGTATTGTTTTAAGTGTTGTTTTTTTCACTACAAATAAGATATGTGCATAGGAATTCATACTTTTTTTTTCAAAAAAGGGAGGGAGGGAAAGAAGAAAGGAAAGGAAAGAAAGAAAAATAGAGAAGTAAGGAAGGAGAGAAGGAAATAAAAAAAGTGAAAGGGAAAAGAGAGGGAAAGAATGAGAGAAGGAACGAAAGACAGGGAAGGAAGGAAGGAAGGAAGGAAGGAAGGAAGGAAGGAAGGAAGGAGAGAAGGATGCAACCAAAGAGCAAAGAAGGGGGGAAAGAAACAGGTAGATATGGAAGAAAGAAGAGAAATAAGAAGGGAAAGAAATAGAGGAAAGGAAGGAAGGAAGGAAGGAAGGAAAGAAAGAAAAGCAAGGAAGAAAGAGAAGCAAGAAAGGAGAGAAGGAAATAAAAAAGTGAAAGGGAAAAGAGAGGGAAAGAAGGAGAGAAGGAACGAAAGACAGGGAAGGAAGGAAGGAAGGAAGGAAGGATGCAACCAAAGAGCAAAGAAGGGAGGAAAGAAACAGGTAGAGATGGAAGAAAGAAGAGAAATAGGAAGGGAAAGAAATAGAGGAAAGAAAGGAAAGAGGGAGGGAAGTTTGGCCACAGCAACGTGTGGCGGGTACAGCTAGTTATATTATAGATATTAGAGGTATATACAATATACTACATTACATTATATTATATTGTATTATTAGCCCAAGAGCAGAGCCAATATTACACTGGAGGGCAGTTCTTGTAAGGACCTGGCATTGAGCCGGAGCTTCCTCAGGCCAAAGTCAAAGCCACGCTTCTATTTATGGTCAACCTTCAGTCAAAAGGGCAAAGTCCAGCAACCGGCCAAAGGCCAGGTTCCATCGGCTCGGGACATTGGCTTCCTCTCGCCCTCACAAGACGTTCTTTGCTGCCAAAAGGGACCCCCCCCCCCCCAAGGCAGCCCATGTTCAAACAGACTCCAACCTACCTTCAGTTCTGCCACAAAAGTATTTGCTCGGACAATGTCCAGCGTCGTGACCCCAAAGATTCTGTTGGGGTTGTACACCCCGTGCTTCTTAAAGACCTCCGAAGTAATGGGGATGGTGGAATTGACCTGGAAAGCAAAGAGAAGGCGGTCCACTCAGTTTGTGGGTTTTTGTGTGTTTTGCAGGCTATACGGTCTTGTTCCAGAAGCATTATCTCCTGACGTTTCACCTGCATCTATGGCACGCATCCTCAGAGGTTGTGAGGTCTGATTATATATCAGATGACCATCTAGCCTCTGTTTAAAAGCTTCCCCGACAGATGACCATCCAGCCTCTGTTTAAAAGCTTTCAAAGAAGGAGCCTCCACCACACTCCCGGGCAGAGAGTTCCACTGCTGAACAGCTCTCACAGTCAGGAAGTCCTTCCTTATTTTCAGATGGAATCTCCTCTCTTGTAGTTTGAAGCCATTGTTCCATTGCGTCTTAGTCTCCAGGGAAGCAGAAAACAAGCTTGCTCCCTCCTCCCTGTGGCTTCCTCTCACATATTTATACATGGCTATCATATCTCCTCTCAGCCTTCTCCTTTGCAGGCTAAACATGCCCAGCTCTTTAAGCTGCTCCTCATAGGGCTTGTTCTCCAGACCCTTGATCATTTGAGTCGCCCTCCTCTGGTTACATTCCAGCTTGTCAATATCTCTCTTGAATTGTGGTGCCCAGAATTGGACACAATATTCCAGGTGTGGTCTAACCAAAGCAGAATACAGCATGGGCAGCATGACTTCCCTAGATCTAGACACTATGCTTTGAAGCTGCAAGTCCATTCAGTAACCAACTGAAACATTCTCGCTTGCCTCCAACAGACAAGAGTTATTTCTCCCACCCTGGACGCCATTCTACAGATACATAAACCCCATTTTCAGACCTCACAACCTCTGAGGATGCCTGCCATAGATGCAGGCAAAACGTCAGGAGAGAATGCTTCTGGAACATGGCCACACAGCCCGGAAAACACACAACAACCCAGTGATTCTGGCCATGAAAGCCTTCAACAAAACACTGAGGCTCATTTGAAAGGTATTATCATACTTTAAGGCCCTCTGAGGGACCTCTCCACACTAAGAGCTTAACTGCAGAAATATTAAATCCGTGTATAATTGTCCACACAGTTGACCCTTCACATTCACATGTTGTGGATTTGATGAATATGTGATCTCTAGCACCCTACAGGCCCTCCAATGTGATTCTATGGTCCACTTCCAGAAAAAGCGGTGCTTTCCTAGAGGTAAAAGTTTTCCCTTGATATTAAGTCCAGTCGTGTCCGACACTGAGACTTTGGCGCTCATCTCCATTTCTAAGCTGAAGAGCCAGCGTTGTCCGTAGACACCTCCTATGTCATGTGGCCATAGGCATGACCTCATGGAGCGCCCTTACCTTCCTGCCGGAGCATTACCTATTGATTTCACATTTGCATGTTTTCAAACTGCTAGGTTAGCACAAGCTGGGGCTAACAGCGGAAGCTCACCTCACTCCCCGGATTTGAACTGCCAACCTTTTGGTTCCTGCCTGAGCGGTACCTATTCACCTACTCACATTTGCATGTTTTCGAACTGCTAGGTTGGCAGAAGCTGGGGCTAACAGCAGGAGCTCACCCCACTCCCCGGATTCAAACCGCCAACCTTTTGGTTCCTGCCTGAGCGGGACCTATTGATCTATTCACATTTGCATGTTTTTGAACTGCTAGGTTGGCAGAAGCTGGGGCTAACAGCAGGAGCTCACCCCACTCCCCGGATTCAAACTGCCAACATTTTGATTCCTGCCTGAGCGGTACCTATTGATCTCCTCACGTTTGCATATTTTCGAACTGCTAGGTTGGCAGAAGCTGGGGCTGACAGCGGGAGCTCACCCCTTCCCCAGATTCCAACTGTTGACCTTTTGGTCAACACGTTCAGCAGCTCGGTGGTTTAACCCACTGTGCCACCGGGGGCTCCATTTTCCTAGAGAGGACATCTTAATCCATTCTGGGAAAAGCTGACCACTGAGTCATGCTGGAGGTCCTCAACAGTCCTAGAAAGTTTTTTCAAGTTAAGTGACAGACAATTTTTGGCAGGCACAGGATATGCCCACTTATGCCCAAAACGTAGCTAAGCAAGGAATGCCAGGCACTTGTTCCCAATCCCTTGCGGAATGCTGGGTTTGGCTTACCGGGTTCGCAATGATGCAGATCATGGCCTCGGGGCAGTGCTTGGCACAGGCCGTGGCCAGGTTGGCCACAATGGTGGCATTCGTGTTGAAGAGGTCATCGCGGGTCATGCCTGCGGGTCAGAGCAGAGACATGACAATAGTAAGGCCAATTTTGAAGAAGGCCTCCCTAGAGGTATTTATTTATGTATTTCGAGCATTGTCTCGAAATACATTCCGTGTTCATTCTTCCTATTTCATAATTATTTGCTTTTATTTTTGTTTGATTTGGATTGTTGTATTTTTTTTAAAAAGGTAAAGGTTTCCCCTGACCCTGGGACTCTGTTCCTCATCTCAATTTCTAAGCCAAAGAGCCAGCGTTGTCCATAGACACCTCCAAGGTCATGTGGCCAGCATGACTGCATGGCGTGCCATTGCATTTTACGATGCTCTTGTTTTAGTGGTGTTTTTGTTTTGATGTATTGTTTTGCTTTTTTGCCTGTTGGACTTTCTGTCCCATATGGAAGCCACCCTGAGTCCCTTTGGGGAGATGGTGGCAGGGTATAAAAATAAAGTTGTTGTTGTTGTTGTTATTGACACAAAAGCACAGTATGTCACAGCAAACGAGATCTGTATGCTGAATTTCGTATCACAAAATCACAAGTCGAACACTTCCCAAGCATCTAGGACTGTGTGATGTATTTGTATTATTATTATTATTATTATTATTATTACTTATTATTACTTATACCCCACTTTTTCTCTCCACAAAGGAGACTCAAAGTGGCTATGTATCCATTACTATTATTATTCCAACATTATTATTATTATTATTATTATTATTATTTTACTGATATAAAAACACAGTATGTAACAGCAAACGAGATCTATATGCTGGATTTCGTATCACGAAATCACAAATCGAACACTTCCCAAGCGTCTAGGATTGTGTGATGTATTTTTGAATTATTATTATTATTATTATTATTATTATTATTACTCATTCTAGCGTTACCAACCTCAGGCAATAACTGGTGTAAGAGCTGGTCCCTTCCTGAATATACCTGCTATCTCTTGGCCAAAACCAATCCCCACCTTAATAATAGCACTTGCCCAACCGCCTCCGCAATGTACCCGGCAAAAGACTTACCTGGCTTTCTAGGGACTCCGGCAGGGATCACGACAACTTCGCAGCCCTTTAGAGACTCCGGCAGCTGCTCGGGTCCTAAAAAACCTGCAACAGCATAACATGCGTCCACTTTAACTTCCTTACAAATTGTTCTCCATTCCACACACGCAAATGGTGTATCAAAAGACCACACAAAACCATCTGTGTAGGTTAGGAAAGCCTTTTGCTCCCGACTATCAGAACATTCCATTTAATGCCAGCTCTGACAAATTTACTGTTACAACCTTGCATCTGTCTCTCTACTTATCTGTTGCTCCCTTATGTCTATCTGTCTGTCTCTCCATCCATTATCCATCCCTCCATCTATCTATTTGGCTATCCATCCATCCGGCTATCTCTCTCTCTCTCTCTCCCTCTATTTATCTATCTATCCATCCATCCCTCATCGATCCATCCATCTATCTATCTATCTATCTATCATCTCTCATCTATGTATCATCTATCTATCTATCTATCTCTCTATCTACCTATCTATCTATCCATCCTCCATCCCTCATTGGTCCATCCACCTATCATCCATTTATCATCTATCTATCTATCTATCTATCTATCTATCTATCTATCTATCTATCTATCCATCCATCCATCCATCCATCCATCCTCCATCCCTCATTGGTCCATCTACCTATCATCCATTTATCATTTATCTATCTATCTATCTATCCATCCATCCATCCATCCTCCACCCTTCATTGGTCCATCTACCTATCATCCATTTATCATCTATCTATCCATCCATCCATTCACCACCCCTTATTGGTCCATCTACCTGTCATCTATCTATCTATCTATCTATCTATCTATCTATCTATCTATCTCTTACACCCTTATGTCTATCTGTATAAGGAATGTCAATATCCTGTTAATTATTTTAAGTACACCAAAGACAGGAGACTGGGCCTTGCAGTCTACATCTCTGGGAATCTGGATTCAACCCAATGCCATCCCTAATTGGAAGCCAGTCTCACATTCCTTGGGCCCCAAGTCCCAGAAATGTAATTTAAAATAAGGGATTATATTATGGGGCACGGATAAAGACAGGGCTACGAATTCGCAAACTTTGTGGATTTATAACTCAATACCAGACAGAAGAATGGAGAATTGCACCAATAGCAAACGGGGTTCCAATACCTTTCACTTCGGCTCTGGTTTCGATGTGGCTGAGGTCGGCGGCCACGCCGGGAGTGTGGGCGATATCATAGAGGTTGAGGTGGCTGACCAAGGGGCTGTTCTTCAGCAAGAGGGAGAGCGGCTGCCCAATCCCGCCAGATGCACCCAGCACAGCCACTTTTGCATTACTCTAGATGGGGCAGAAGGGAAGGAAACAGTGACAAGTGTGAATGAGGTGCCAATGAGAAACAGAGGTGGCGCTCTTAGGCACATCCTTGTCACATCTGTTGATCTCTGGAATGCTGCTTCTCCACATGTCTCATCACAATAAGGCCACAGCTACTGGCCATATTCCAGAAGCATTCTCTCATGACATTTTGCACACATGTATGGCAGGCATCCTCAGAGGTTGTGAGGTCTGCTGGAAACTACGCAAGTGGGGTTTATATATCTGTGAATATATGTTATGCATACCATGCAGTTGTGGACAAGTCCCCATAGGGACCACCAATCGCAGCAGCATTGCCCAAACAGGAGTCAAGGAACAGGAAAGGCACTGCAGACTATTTTAACCTGAGAAGTCAGCCATAGCAGAGTGTCTGATGAACCCACCTGGACACAGCAGATTATTTGAGAACACAGAAATGCTTTACCACTCGAACAAATACTATGTCAGGCTACTCAGAGAAGCCATTGAAATCCACAAGCATGTGAACCATTTCAACATAAAGGACGAAACTATGAAAATGAACACAGTCTGGCTAAGTAAAGGTAAAGGTCTTCCCCTGACATTAAGTCCAGCCATGTTTGACTCTGGTGCACATCTCCATTTCTAAGCCAAAGAGCAGACATTGTCCGTAGACGCCTCCAAGGTCATGTGGCCAGCATGACTGCATGGAGCGCCGTTACCTTCCCACTGGAGCGGTACCTATTGATCTACTCACATTTGCTAGGTTGGCAGAAGCTGGGGCTAACAGTGAGAGCTCATACCACTCCCTGGATTGAAACCTGCTGTCGCAACTCAGGATAGATTCGCCTTGCTCAGAACAACACCACACACCAAGGCTGTAGGTTTTGTAGTTTATTGAAGAAAAACAAAATCATTAATGTGGAAATAAGATGGCAAAAGTTCAATAGCCAAAACAGAGTCTTAAATGCAAAGGCAGAGTTTCCAAGGTCCAAAGGCAAATAACATGAAGTATAATCCACAAGCGTTGGTCAAACAAGAATCCATGGCAGCATGACAAAGTCCCCAGAAACCAAGATCAAAACCAAAGTCCCAAAGAGCCAAAAGCTTTCCCCAAACACCGAGGCCATTCCAGAGAAGTTAACAGGGTGTAAGCAAACTTGCACTGACAAAGGGTTGACATTAAATATGCTTTCCTAGCATGAAAGCATTACGTTGACCTTGAACCTCCCGTTTGTTAGCAAGCCGAGCACTTTGGCGTATTCTTAATTGCAAACGGTCCTCCCTAACTAAATCCCCATCACCTTCAAGGCCGAATAATTCATTATCCTGGGACTGGCCAACCTGGGAATCGACAGGCACTGAGCTCACAGATGGAGCGGGTGACTCCTCCATCTGCAGCTGTGAAGTTTCACTCAAATCATGACCATCATCTAAAACAACATTCCTTTCTTGCCTCTCGCCACCCCAAGTCCCCTTTGGGGAGATGGTTGCGGGGTACAAAGAAATATTATTATTTGAAACACTACAAGATGAGTCCAGAGCAGACACTCTGCTGGCTGTTGAATTGGATCACATGTCGGACACTTCCCAAGTGTCTAGGACTGTGTGATGTATCGGTGAATAATGCATGCAGATCCCAGTATGGTGGCCTTTTGCAGCTGGCAGATGATAATTTTGTCAGCGCCAATTGTGTTTAAGTGCAGGCCAAGGTCTTTAGGCACTGCACCCCGTGTGCTGATCAACACAGGGACCACCTTGACTGGCTTGTGCCAGAGCCTTCGCAGTTCAATTTTTAAATCCTCATATCGTGTCAGCTTATCTAGTTGTTTCTCTTCAATTCCTCTGTCACCTGGGATTGCGACATCAACAATCCATACTTTGTTTTTTACACGATTGTGAGGTCAGGAGTATTATGCTCCAAAACTCTTGTCTGTCTGAATCTGGAAGTCCCAGAGGAGTTTGGCGTGTTCATTCTCTGTAACTTTTTCTGGCTTGTGATCCCACCAGTTCAATTGGGGCCAGCTAACAGTTCCCAACAAGGATTCCCCCAGTCTGCAAGTAGCCCGGCTTTGAAGCTACAAGGCCATTCAATGCTAATCAAGCCAACTGCAATATTCACACCTGCCTCCAACAGACAAGAGTTCTTTCTCCCATTGGCCATTATACAGATATATAAACCTCATTTGCCTAGTTTCTAACAGAGCTCACAACCTCTGAGGATGCCTGCCATAGATGTGGGTGAAATGTCAGGAGAGAATGCTTCTGGAACAGGGCCAGACAACCTGGAAATACATAAAACCCAACCTGAATGGATTCCCTTCTCTTTGCTTTCCAGGTCAACTCATAGCAAACCAATAATAATAGTAATAATAATACTAATACTACTACTACTAATAATAATAAACGGGCATGGCCCAATTTACCTGTCCGAATGCATCTACCCTTATGAACCACCATGGAGATTAAGATCTTCTAGGGACCCCGTGCTCTTGGTCTCACCACCATCACAGGCGCGTTTGGCGGGGACGAGAGACAGGGCCTTCTCAGTAATTGCCCCTCGGCTATGGAACTCCCTTCCTAATGAGATCAGGCCAGCTCACGATAGCAAGTCCCTTTGAGGTATGGGGGTTTTGTGTGGGAAGTTTGGCCCAATTCTATCGCTGGTGGAGTTCGGAATGATCTTTGATTGTAGGTAAACTATACATCCCACAATATCTGCTTTGAACTGAGTTATCTGAGTCCACACCTAATTAATGTGGGATTTCCTGCCATGATATTCTGGGATAGAGGGCTGTGTGGAAGGGCCCTAAGTCTAACTAACAGCACCTTCAAAACCAGATTGAAAAAGGTGCGTGCAGCTCTGAGTAATCCACGATTGCCTGGGCCAGGGGGCTGCGCATGCGCAGTCGCCCCTTGGAGTAGGCCGCAAGCCTTGCTGCCCCGCCGCCCTCGCTTGCTTTTCCTCCCCGCCCGCCGGGCTCCGTTACCTGGGAGGAGGAAGCGAAGCCTCTCCGGAGGGCCGAGGCAGCAGCCTGGAGGGTGAGCCGAGAGTACATAGCGAGGAAGGCGGCGGGAAGGCAGCGGCAGTAGTGAGGCGACTTCTCCTCTCTCCTTCTCCTCAAGGGACGACCTCCAGGCAGGCAGGGGCACGGCGAGACTTGGCGCCGCCGCTCTCGCGAGACTTGCCGCTCCCCAAGCTCTTCTCGCGTTTCCTCAGGAAGTCGGCCCCTCCCCTTTCCTCAATCGCCCTACTCGGTAGGTTTGTCCTCTCTCCTGCACCAAACCTGTCACGGAGACCCTTCCTGACCCAACTTAAAAGAATGGCCGGGTTTGAAATATCCAAACTACCCGGAGAAGAGGGAAAGGAAAGGAACGAAGCTGATTGGCTGTGGCTAGTTTAAGAATCATCTGTTGCTAGGTAGATTAGCCCTCTATGACGTCACTAGGAAAAGAAGGGCGTGAAGCTGATTGGCTGTGGCTAGCTTAAGGGTCATCTGTTGCTAGGTAGATTAGCCTTCTGTGATGTCACTGGGAAAAGAAGGGAGTGAAGCTTTAGAATCATCTGTTGCTAGGTAGAATAGCCCTCTGTGATGTCAATGGGAAAGGGAGTGAAGCCAATTGGCTGTGGCTAGCTTCAGAATCTTCTGTTGCTAGGTAGATTAGCCCTCTATGACGACACTGGGAAATGAGGGTAGTTTTTGGTTTTGCGTTTTCGGTTTTCTTTTATGTAATTGTTGTCTGGGCTTGGCCTCATGTAAGCCGCTCCGAGTCGCCATTGGGGAGATGGTGGCGGGGTATAAATAAAGATTATTATTATTATTTTTAAGCCAATTGGCTGTCGCTAGTTTAAGAATCATCTGTTGCTAGGTAGATTAGCCCTCTGTGATATCAATGGGAAAGGGAGTGAAGCCGATTGGCTGGGGCTAGCTTAAGGATCATCTGTTGCTAGGTAAAGTAGCCCTCTGTGATGTCACTTGGAAAGGAAAGGATTGAAGCCAACTGGCTGTGGCTACCTTAAGGATAATAATAAGGGTGTTTTCTAAAAAATAAAATTCAATGCCATGTGCAAATGACAGAATAAGCTAACCGAAGAAGTAATTAAAATTAAGAGTTAAAATAGAAAATTAAAATCACTGAATAAAATCAACCTTAGAAAAACATACCATCAATCAGGCTACATAGTTCACACATCTGTTGCTAGGTGGATTATCCCTCTGTGATGTCACTGGCAAAGGAAGGGAATGAAGCTGATTGGCTGGGGCTAGCTTAAGGATCATCTGTTGCTAGGTAGATTAGCCCTCTGTGATATCAATGGGAAAGGGAGTGAAGCTGATTGGCTGGGGCTAGTTTAAGAATCATCTGTTGCTAGGTAGATTAGCCCTCTGTGATGTCACTGGGAAAAGAAGGAAGTGAAGCTTCAGAATCATCTGTTGCTAGGTAGGATAGCCCTCTGTGATATCAATGGGAAGGGGAGTGAAGCTGATTGGCTGTGGCTAGCGTAGGATCATCTGTTGCTAGGTAGATTAGCCTTCTGTGATGTCACTGGAAAAAGAAGGGAGTGAAGCTTTAGAATCATCTGTTGCTAGGTAGAATAGCCCTCTGTGATATCAATGGGAAAGAGAGTGAAGCTGATTGGCTGTGGCTAGTTTAAGGATCATATGTTGCTAGGTAGATTAGCCTTCTGTGATGTCACTGGGAAAGGAAGGGAGTGAAGCCAATTGGCTGTGGCTAGTTTAAGGATCATCTGTTGCTAGGTAGATTAGCCCTCTGTGACGTCAATGGGAAAGGGGGTGAAGCTAATTGGCTGTGGCTAACTTTAGAATCATCTGTTGCTAGGTAGATTAGCCCTCTGTGATGTCACTGGGAAAGGGAGTGAAGCTGATTGGCTGTGGCTAGTTTAAGAATCATCTGTTGCTAGGTAGATTAGCCCTCTGTGATGTCAGTGGGAAAGGGAGTGAAGCTAATTGTCTGTGGCTAGCTTAAGGGTCATCTGTTGCTAGGTAAAGTAGCCTTCTATGATGTCACTGGGAAAGGAAGGGAGTGAAGCAGATTGGCTGGGGCTATCTTAATGATTGTTGATTTTGTCTGTTGTGTGTGATGTGTTTTAATTGCTTAGGATATTGTTGTGATAACCTGTATTGTGTAAACCGCATTGAGTCGCCTAATTAGGCTGAAAAATGCGGTATAGAAATAAAGCAAATAAATAAATTAAGGATCATATGTTGCTAGGTAGATTAGCTTTCTGTGATGTCACTGGGAAAGGAAGGGAGTGAAGCTGATTGGCTGCGGCTAGTTTAAGAAACATCTGTTGCTAGGTAGAATAGCCCTCTGTGACGTCACTGGGAAAGGAAGGGAGTGAAGCTTATTGGCTGTGGCTAGCTTAAGAATCATCAGTTGCTAGGTAGAATAGCCCTCTGTGATATCAATGGGAAAGGAAGTGAAGCTGATTGGCTGTGGCTTGCTTAAGGATCATCTGTTGCTAGGTAAAGTAGCCCTCTGTGATGTCAATGGGAAAGAAAGCAAATAAAAACTTCCCTGTGTACTTTTTGTTTTGCAAATTTTGGCCCGTTGTCTATCATCTGCAAAAGTCCTTTTGGGCCCTGATCCTCGCTCTCCCTCCTAATTTGGGGCCATTTGCATGACCCACATCCCTTCTATTCTGTCATCAATAAAGAGGTTGCGTGGCCCTAAGAGGCCCAGGGCAGAACCCAACGGCCTGCTGAAATCGAATGAGATTCTAGTCTATGGGACATTATTCTAATCTATGGGGTTTTCCCTTAGCAACGGGGTTCCAATGAGGCTCTACAGAAGCAATGGAGGGCTATTGTGATGTCATCAACATTTCCGTTGTATGGGGTTCATTGCCATCCACAGTTTCCTGGTCCCGCAGTAAGTTTGTGGACGTGTTCCCCCTTCAATGGTTTGACTAAATGACAGTGTCGTGAAATTACGCATTTGGGATAAGTTCATTTGGGAGGTGTAGTCAAAACATAGGTCAAGAGGAATGTTAGAGATTATATATATATATATATGACATTTATATGCCACCCTTCTCACTGCGAAGCGGACTCAGAGCGACTTACAAAGTATATATACATACAATATATGTATGTTGCTGTGGCCCAGTCTGTGTATATGTGTTCTGTGTGTGTATATATGTGTGTATGTGTGTGTATATATCTGTATATATATGTGTGTTTGCATATATATTAATTGTTTGATTTGCTTAGATTGTATTGTTGTGTTGTGTGTTGAGGCCTCGGCCTGTGTAAGCTGCATTGAATCCTTCGAGAGATGCTAGCGGGGTACAAATAAAGTTTAATAATAATAATAATCATAATAATAATATATGTGTGTGTGTATATGTGTGTATATATTTGTGTGTTTATATGTGTACATGCATATTGTGTATATGTGTATATATATTTGTGTATATATGTGTGTTTGCTTTTATATATGAGTGTGTGGGTGTATATATGTGTGTATATATTTCTGTGTTTATATGTGTACATGCATATTGTGTATATGTGTATATATATTTGTGTATATATGTGTGTTTGCTTATATATATGAGTGTGTGGGTGTATATATGTGTGTGTATATTTGTGTGTTTATATGTGTACATGCATGGTGTGTATATGTGTGTATATATTTGTGTATATATGTGAGTGTGTGGGTGTATATATGTGTGTATATATTTGTGTGTTTATATGTGTACATGCATATTGTGTATATGTGTGTATATATTTGTGTATATATGTGTGTGTATATATATATGTGTGTGTGTGTATATATTTGTGTATTTGTGTGTTTATATGCCTACATGCATATTGTGTATATGTGTGTGCTTGTCTATATGCATATTTGTGTGTATATATGTATGTATGTGGATATGTATATGTGTGTGCATGTGTATATGTCCCCTCTGGGGTGAGAAGGGCGGGGTAGAAGTAACCGAAATAAATAAATAAATATGTATATATGTATGTGTATATATGTGTGTATTTGTGTGTGTTGTGCATATATGTGTGTGTGTATGAATGTGTTCATGTACATATGTATATGAGTGTATGTTTGTATGCATATATAGTGTATTTTTGGGGTTTTAAAGTCTGTTCTGCTGGGGTTGTGTGTGTGAGTGAGTGTTTATGAGTGATGGACACTCGTTGGACTGTTAGGTGTGTTGTGTCCAAATTTGGTGTCAATTCGTCCAGTAGTTTTTGAGTTATGTTAATCCCACAAACGAACATTACATTTTTATATATATAGATTAGCATAGTACAATATCAGTACTATATATTACTATATCGTACTATACCATTATACTGTAATATTATTAGTAATATTATATGTAATATGAAATATAAAATTGTATTATTATTATTATTATACTATAATATTATTAGTAATATTATATGTAATATGAAATATAAAATTGTATTATTATTATTATACTATAATATTATTAGTAATATTATATGTAATATGAAATATAAAATTGTATTATTATTATTATTATTATTATACTATAATATTATTAGTAATATTATATGTAATATGAAATATAAGATTCTATTATTATTATTATTATACTATAATATTATTAGTAATATTATATGTAATATGAAATATAAGATTCTATTATTATTATTATACTATAATATTATTAGTAATATTATATGTAATATGAAATATAAAATTGTATTATTATTATTATTATGCTATAATATTATTAGTAATATTATATGTAATATGAAATATAAAATTGTATTATTATTATTATTATACTATAATATTATTAGTAATATTATATGTATTATGAAATATAAAATTGTATTATTATTATTATTATTATTATTATTATACTGTAATATTATTAGTAATATTATATGTAATATGAAATATAACATTGTATTATTATTATTATTATTATACTATAATATTATTAGTAATATTATATGTAATATGAAATATAACATTGTATTATTATTATTATTATTATTATTATTATACTATAATATTATTAGTAATATTATATGTAATATGAAATATAAAATTGTATTATTATTATTATACTATAATATTATTAGTAATATTATATGTAACATGAAATATAAAACTGTAGTATTATTATTATACTGTAATATTATTAGTAATATTATATGTAATATGAAATATACAATTGTATTATTATTATTATACTATAATATTATTAGTAATATTATATGTAATATGAAATATAACATTGTATTATTATTATTATACTATAATATTATTAGTAATATTATATGTAATATGAAATATAAAATTATTATATTGTAATGTTATTGTTATTATTATTATTATTATTATATTGTGTTACATTCCTCATTTCTCACCCTGGTCTTTATTATTATTTTATTTTAGTTCGAACGGTCGACCGCAGAACGGAAAATGTGGGATTTCCCATCACCCCGTTCATGTTGAAGAGCCTCTTCCGATTGACGACTCCTCTCGATGTCAAGACGGTTCGCAATTGACGTGGTTGCCCTCAGCATCTCTCTTGGCTTTCCAAGATGGCGGGCGTGGCCTTGTGTGAGCCCAACGAACTCTACAATTTGCTGAACCAAGCCACCAGGATCTCCAGGTTGGCAGAGCCCAACTACCTCTGTCTGTTGGGTAAGTCTTACCCAACAAACGTAAGAACTAAAATTACAAAAGTAAGACAGAAGACTTTGGGAATCTTAATTAGGGAAGAAGTGGATGATCGCGTACCATTGTCCACATTTTCAGATGCCCGGAGCAAGCGGGAATACAACGAAGACCACGTGGTGACGGCGATACGAGCCAAAACGGTGAGTGAGTTGCCCTTTCCGGGACTGCGCTTCTTCCCTCCCTGGCAGGGTGTTGAATGCCACTTTCTTCTTCTTTTCTTTGCCCGAAGAACCCCTTGGGCAAATACTTGGTCCCGCAGACCGTCAACCTGGAGTGCATCCGCTACTGCGTGGTTTACGACGGCGTCACCAGTTCCGTGGAGGCCGCCTTCGACATGGATTACGACCTGTTCGAAGTGGACACGGAACTCAAACGTACGCGCGGCCTTCTTCCGTGTAGAAAGTAGAACTTCTCAGGGTTGGAGAAAAAAAGTTCTCTCAGAGCTGGAGAAGGGAGAAAGTAGGCCTTCTCAGAGCTGGAGAAGAGAGAGAGTAGGATTCATCTCAGAGTTGGAGAAGGGAGAAAGTAGGCTTTTTTCCCTCAGAGTTGGAGAAGGGAGAATGTAGGGTTTCTTAGAGTTGTAGAAGGGAGAAACTATAACTTCTCAGAGCTGGAGAAAGGAGAGAGTATGACTTCATCTCAGAGTTGGAGAAGGGAAAAAGTAGGCTTTTTCCTCAGAGCTGGAGAAGGGAGAAAGTAGAACTTCTCAGAGATGGAGAAGAGGGGGAGTAGGACTTTGTCTCAGAGCTGGAGAAGGCAGAAAGTAGAGCTGGAGAAGGGAGAGCGAGAGCATAGAACTCACAACTGGAGAAAAGAGAAAGTAGGTCTTCTCAGAACTGGAGTAGAGAGAGAGAGAGTAGGCATTTTCATAGCCAGAGAAGCTGGAGAAGAGAGAAGTAGGCCTTCTTAGAGCTGGAGAAGAGAGAGAGTAGGATTCATCTCAGAGTTGGAGAAAGGAGAAAGTAGGGTTTCTTAGAGTTGTAGAAGGGAGAAACTACTCAGAGCTGGAGAATGAAGAAAGTAGGCCTTCTCAGAGCTGGAGAAGAGAGAGTAGGACTTCATCTCAGAGTTGGAGAAGGGAAAAAGTAGGCTTTTTTTCTCAGAGTTGGAGAAGGAAGAAAGTAGAACTTCTCAGAGCCAGAGTAGGTAGAAAGTAGAACTTCTCAGAGCTGCAGAAGAGGGAGAGTAGGACTTTGTCTCAGAGCTGGAGAAGGCAGAAAGTAGAACTCAGAGCTGGAGAAGGGAGAACATAGAACTCACAACTGGAGAAGAGAGAAAGTAGGCCTTCTCAGAACTGGAGAAGGGAGAGAGAGTAGGCCTTTTCATAGCTGGAGAAGGTAGAATTTCTTAGAGCTGGAAAAGAGAGAAGTAGGCCTTCTCAGAGCTGGAGAACAGAGAGAGTAGGACTTCATCTCAGAGCTGAAGAAGGGAAAAAGTAGAACTCAGAACTGGAGAATAGAGAAGTAGGCCTTCTCAGAGCTGGAGAAGGGACAAAGTAAGCCTCAGAGCTGGAGAAAGCAGGATTTCTCAGAACTGGAGAAGAGCGAGAGTAGGCCTTTTCAAAGCTGGAGAAGGTAGAAGTTCTCAGAGCTGGAGATGGGCGAAAGTAGAACTAGAGAAGGGAAAACGTAGACCTTAGAGCTGGAGAAGAGAGAGAGTAGGTCTTTTCAAAGCTGGACAAGGTAAAACTTCTCAGAGCTGGGGAAGGGACAAAGTAGGCCTGTTCAGAGCTGGGGAAGGGAGAGAATAGAACTTCTCAGAGTTTGATAAGGGACAAAGTAGGCCTGTTCAGAGCTGGGGAAGGGAGAGAGTAGAACTTCTCAGAGCTGGAGAAGGGAGAAAGTAGGTGGTCAGCAGTTCCAAGGACACCTGGCAACACCAAGTAGATAAGTTGGTATGGTACCTAACTGAGTAGCTACACTAATTCTCTACTAAGAACTAAGTAAGTCGTTACTCTTGAAAGGAACTTGTAGCTCATTCTGTGCAAGCTTCGGCCACCTCTTTGTGGTTTTTTTGGGCAAACGGATCAGGCCACAGGATGACCGCTAATTAAAACATGTGTGACCGATGCTCCTCTTTCCTCCGCTCAGCTTATGACACGGGAGCAGACATCAAGGAGCTGCGGCACAAGCCTTCCTCTGAGGAAAGTAAGCGTGATTTTCTCTATCTTTCCTTGCATTCAATAGACGCGTAACGTTCTTGGGGTGGGGTGGCTATGGGGCAGGTGGGCAGTCGTGACACGGGTCAGTGTCCCCACTCTTTCCGTGTTCCTCCAGACACCAAGGATGGGTCTGCGGCTCGCTGTGCCCGGGTCATGCAGCGCCTCACCCGCTTCCCCGTCCTGGTCCTGCGCGGAGGCTACCAGCGCTTCACCCGCTGCTACCATTACCTCCGGACACAGAAGATCATCTGGATGCCACGGGTAGGGATCCTAGAGAGGGAAGGGACTCCCAAGGGACATCCAGTCCAACCCCTTGAATACTGGAAGGCACCATCCACTCCCTCCCGACAGATGGCCATCCATACTCTGCTTAAAATCCATATCATAGAATCCTAGAGAAGGGCTATCCAGTCCAACCTCATGAATACTGGAAGACACCATTCGATCCCTCCTGACAGAAGGCCATCCAGACTCTGCTTAAAATTCATAGAATCCTAGAGTTGGAAGGGACCCCCCAAAGGCTATCCAGTCCAATCCCATGAATACAGGAAGTCACCATTCAATCCCTCCCGATAGATTGCCATCCAGCCTCTGCTTAAAATCTATATCATAGAATACTAGAGTTGGAAGGGATGCCCAAGGGCCATACAGTCCAACCCCATGGATACTGGAAGACACCATTCAATCCCTCCTGACAGATGGCCATCCATACTCTGCTTAAAATCCGTATCATAGAATCCTAGAGTTGGAAGGGACCCCCAAGGGTCATCCTGTCCAATCCCATGAATACAGGAAGTCACCATTCAATCCCACCCGACAGATGGCCACCCAGGCTCTGCTTAAAATCCGTATCATAGAATCCTAGCGTTGGAAGGGACCCCTAAGAGCCATCCAAGCCTAACCCCGTGAATGCAGGAAGACACCATCCGCTCCCTCCCAACAGATGGCCATCCAGCCTTTGCTTAAAATCCATATCATAGAATCGTAGAGGTAGAAGGGACCCCTAAGAGCCATCCAAGCCTAATCCCATGAATGCAGGAAGACACCATCTGCTCCCTCCCGACAGATGGCCATCCAGCCTTTGCTTAAAATCCATATCATAGAATCCTAGAGTTGGAAGGGACCCCCAGGGGCCAACCCCATGAATACTGGAAGATACCATCCAATCCCTCCTGACAGATGGCCATCCAACCTCTGTTTAGAAACCTTCAGAGAAGGAAGGAGACTCCACTAGAGTCCCAGGCAGCGTCTTCTGCTTCCAAGCAGCTCTCCCCATCCAAATATGTGTATGAAGAGAAGGAAGGATGGGTCCATTCTTCCTTCTCTCTGCAGGAACTGGAGGCCTTCAAGCCGTACCCCGTGGAGATCCTCCCTATGAAGCTCTACATGGGGAATTTCTCCCAGGCCTGTGACAGCCAGATCCAGAAGGACCTGAAAATCAAGGCCCACATCAACATCTCTGAGGAGGACGGCATCTTGTGAGTCGTACGGTCCTGGGTCACAACATGTTCAAGGGGTTCATTCTGCCTTCTCTCTTTGGTATATAGACAATCTAAGCTTTTGCTTTTTGGCATGCTTGTTGTAGCCTGGTAAGATTCTGCGTGCTCAGAAGACGAGAAAGGGCATGCTGGGATAGATTTGGAGGACCCAGAGGAGGATAGAAATGGTCTGGAGAGAGTTGTTTTGGAATCTCCTGACAGTTCCCACCAGACTGGAGAAAGCGATATCAGTTCTCATGAGAATCTGCCAGAAGTGTCAGTTGAGAGAAATGTGGGGGGTGAATGTTTGTCCAAATCAAGGCACTTGGAACTTCGGAGGGAGAGCGTTCAATAGAGACAGACTCACTTTTCGCAGCGGCTCAGAGATAAGGAGAAGAGAAGCAGGTGTATGAGGAACGATGTCATGGGAGGGATTGAAGCCTTTTAAGTGGTTTTCTGTTGGTACAATTCCTTGTGAGAGCAATGTTGTATTCAGGTGAACATCTCTCGGTTCCTGGTCCTACATGGATTCATGTATTCAAGTTTCTAAGTTCGTATCTGTTTCTAGTTCGTAGGTTGCCTGTCTTGGATTCATGCTATCATGTTTATGGATATATCTGTGGATTGACTCTTGAGGCTGTATTTGAAAGGATTTTGGAATCTTGGCTATCTTGGAAATATCTTGGAAATAAGATGCCTTCACTGTGTCTGGTTGTGATCCCCAGGTTGTGACAGTCAGCTTTCGTATGATATTATTTCTAGCAGCCACTCTTTGCTTGATAGTCAAGCAGTGCTTCTTGTAGGTCTGAGCACAGTCCAGAATAACCTCCAGGTATTTGGGGTGCTGCAATGTTCCAGTGGGATTCCTTCACAGGTAATAATCCTCAGAGCTTGAGATGCTTGTCTGTTCTGAAGGTGTTTTAGATGGATTAGGAATCAGCTGGTTTCCTCTGTAATGTTAGTTAGGCGATCCCTCGTTGTCTGAGTAGGGTAGTCTTCCAAGATCAGTCTACTGATGGGTCCATAGGTGACTCTGGAGCACTATTCTTGATCTGCATCTTCTCCCACAGTGAGGGCATTGGTTTCCAGGTGGAAGGTGGTCTTGTTTGGGGTTGGCTTGACGTGCCTTCTTCTTGGCATGTTTCTCTCTTTCGCCCTCCATTTGTGCCTCTAATTC
This sequence comes from Anolis sagrei, assembly GCF_037176765.1. NCBI lineage: Eukaryota > Metazoa > Chordata > Lepidosauria > Squamata > Anolidae > Anolis > Anolis sagrei. The sequence goes on from NC_090031.1 coordinate 33,077,950, forward strand.
AAATTCTACAGCACTGCTGGTTACAGCTGACCTCCAGCTGGAGCGCTCAAGGGCCAGTGCTTCCCAGTTCTCAGTGCCTCTCTGCAATAGGCAGTAAGATCACCTAAAGCTTTGGAGAGCTTCTGTTCCACCATTTCAAAGTTCCCTGCTTGGGTGGTGATGACACGATCGTCAGCATAGACGAAACTCTCTGCCCCTTTTGGCATTGAGTGTTCATGTGTGTAAATGTTAAGCATTTATGGAGCAAGCACGCTCCCCTGAGGCAGGCCGTTCTTCCGTTTCCGCCCTCTGCTTCTCTGGCCCTGGAACTCAACAAAAAAGCTCCTGTTTTGTAGCAGATTTTGTATGAAGTGGTCGTCCTTTGTGATACTATATTTTTTTCTCATGAGAAGTGACTTGCAGTATCCAGATCCTAAAAACAGTAAAGAGTATACTGCATTCTTGCTGACTTTGGAGAGCTTTGGATCTTTGGAGAGCTTCTGTTCAACCATTTCAAAGCTCCCTGCTTGGGTGGTGATGGTGGGATCGTCAGCATAGATGAAATTAGATGGATTAGAAATCCGCTGGTTTTCCCTGTGATAAGAGCATCTCAAGCTTTGAACAGAATGAACTGGTTTCCCCTGTAATAGACAGTAAGAGCATCTCAAGCTTTGGAGATGTTTTGTTCAACCATTTCAAAGCTTCCTTACTGAGCAGTGATGGCACGATCATCAGCATAGATGAAACTTAGATGGATTCGGAATGAGCTGGTTTCCCCCGTAATAAGGCAGTAAGAGCACCTCAAGCTTTGGAGAGCTTCTGTTCAACCATTTCAAAGCTCCCTGCTTGGGTGGTGATGGTGCGATCGACAGCATAGATGAAACTTAGATGGATTAGAAATCAGCTGGTTTCCCCTGTAATAGACAGTAAGAGCACCTCAAGCTTTGGAGAGCTTCTGTTCAGCCATTTCAAAGCTTCCTTACTGAGCGGTGATGGCACGATCATCAGCATAGATGAAACTTAGATGGATTAGAAATCAGCTGGTTTTCCCTGTAATGGGCAGTAAGAGCACCTCAAGCTTTGGAGAGCTTCTGTTCAACCATTTCAAAGCTTCCTTACTGAGCGGTGATGGCACGATCATCAGCATAGATTAAACGTAGATGGATTACAAATCAGCTGGTTTTCCCTGTGATAGGCAGTAAGAGCACCTCAAGCTTTGAAGAGCTTCTGTTCAACCATTTCAAAGCTCCCTGCTTGAGTGGTGATGGCACGATCGTCAGCATAGATGAAACTCTCCAATTAGGAAAAGGCAAGTGAGGTGGTCGTCCTTTGAGATACTGTAAGTTTTTCTTACAGTGTCATAAGCTGCTGACAGGTCTGTGAGGACAGCTCCGCTAATCTGCTGCTTTCCAAAACCCTCTTGGTCCCAGTTTCGTCGGAGACAGCGAGAAGCTCCTTCACATTCCCGTCCCGGATTCTCCGGAGGCCAATATCTTTCCGTACTTTGGCGACATTTGCCACTTCATCGGTGAGTAGTTTGCACTGCCGTTCCCCCTTTTCTCCCTGTCTTAGCGTCACCGTAAGTTAAAAGAGACGACACTTTCCTTCCGCACAGACACTCGCATCGATAAAGACGCCGTCTTGGTTTTTTCGACGTTGGGCATCAGCCGCAGCAGCACGGCCATCATGGCCTACCTGATCCATTCGTGTCGGCTCTATCTAAAGGTAAACATAAACTCCAGGTAGTAGTAATAGTAGTAGTAGTAGTTATTATCATTATTATTTAGTTGCCTGACCATTATATAGTCTCTATTTATATCTAGCTAGTAATCAATAAATAATAACCACTGTTATAACTATAACAACAACAACAACAACAATAATAATAATAACTACCTCTATTATAACTAAATAATAATAGTAGTAGTAATACTGTCGTATGTATCCAGCTGGGGGAATCTTGGTGTTGTAACCCCCCAAGTAATAATAATAATTAATTGATGTTGTTATTATTACTATCCTATAGTTGTATGGCCATTATATAGTCTCTATTTCTATCTAGCTAGTAATATTGTTTTAGATATCGTTGTTGTTGTTGTTATTATTTAGTTGTCTGGCCATTATATAGTCTCTATTTGTATCTAGCTAGTAATAAATAAATAGTAACCTCTGTTATAACTATAATAATAATATCTAGCTAGTATAACTATAATAATAATAATAATAACAATAATAATAATAACTACCTCTATTATAACTAAATAATAATAGTAGTAGTAATGCTGTCATATGTAACCAGCTGGGGGAATCTGGGAGTTGTAACCCCCCCAAGTAATAATAATAATAAATTGTTATTGTTATTATTACTATCATATAGTTGGATGACCATTATATAGTCTCTATTTCTATCTAGCTAGTAATACATAAATAAGTAAATAAATATTAACCTTTGTTATAACAATAATAATAATAATAATAATAACATCTATTATAACTAAATAGTAGTAATGCTGTCATATGGATCCAGCTGGGGGAATCTGGGAGTTGTAACCCCCCCCCCAGTAATAATAATAAATTAATTAATTGCCTCTACTATAACTAAATAATTATAATAGCAATAAATTATAATTAAATATTAATTACCGCTACTATAACTATATAATAATAAATAAGAATAATAACGATCTCTACTATGTATGATAATAACAATAATAAAATAAATAATAGCAACTTCTACTGTAACTAAATAATAATAATAATAATAATAATAATAATAATAGATATAAGAACACCAGGGCCCCTTGTTGGCACGGTGGGTTAAACTGCTGAGCTACTGAACTTGCTGACCGAAAGGTTGGCGGTTCAAATCTGGGGAGCAGGGTGAGCTCCCACTTATAGCCCCAGCTTCTACCAACCTAGCAGTTTGAAAACATGCAGATGTGAGTAGATCAATAGGTACCGCTCAGGTGGTAAGGTAACTGCGCTCTGGTGGGAAGGTTGGTTTTTTTTGTTGTGCCAGGAGCAACTTGAGAATCTGCAAGTCGTTTCTGGTGTGAGAGAATTGGCCATCTGCAAGGATGTTACCCAAGGATGTTACCCAGGGGATGTTACCCAGGGGATGTTTTTATCATCCTTGTGGGAGGCTTCTTTCATGTCCCTGCATAAGGAGCTGGAGCTGATAGAGGGAGCTCATCCGAGCTATCCCCGGATTCGAACCTGCGACCTGCCGGTCTTCAATCCTGCCGGCACAGGGGTTTAACCCACTGCGCCACTGGGGGCTCCGGTGGGAAGGTAACAGCGCTCCATGCAGTCATGCAGTCCACATGACCTTGGAGGTGTCTAGGGATAACACCCACTCTTCGGATTAGAAATGAAGATGAGCATTGGAGTCCCAAAGTCGTATACGACTGGACTTAATGTCAGGGGAAACTTCTACTTTTAGGTAGATAGACAGATAGATATATTGATACATCACAAGACTACCAGGGATGGTTGGGAAGAGGCTGTGAATGGCACTTTACCTTCACCTATTTGTATCTGACTCTGCCTCTGTTTCTATCCAACCCTGCCTCTATTTCTATATAGCGGTAGGTATTCATATTCATATCATACTAGCGGTCCCCTGCCACACATTGCTGTGGCCCAGTCTGTTGATCTGGAAAATAAAGTAATTAGAAAGTGCTGGTTTCTAATATATGGAATTTCTTTATGCTTGTGGGTAAATAGTATTTCTTAATGTTTCTTTGACAGTGTTGACGTAGAGATTGTCTGGTTTGGAACATGCAACATAATAATTGTCCATCTTTAGGAGTCCCTTTCAAATCGATAATACTTTATCTGTGTATGTGTGAATCATATATATCTCTGGCTGGATGGCTCTCTATCAGGAGGGCTTTGATAACACGTTCTTGCCCTGGTGAAGGGAGTTGGACTGGATGGCCTTAAGTATTTTCTGTTGGTCATGGAGGTTCTGCGTGGGAAGTTTGCCCCAGTTCTGTCATTTGTGGGGTTCATTCAGAATTGTCTTTGATTGTAGGTGAACTATAAATCCCAGTAACTACAACTCCCAAATGCCAAGGTCTATTTCCCCCAAACTCCATCTGTGTTCATATTTGGGCATATGGAATATTTGTGCCAAGTTTGGTCCAATTCCATCATTGTTTGAGTCCATGGTAGTCTCTGGATGTAGGTGAACTACAACTCCCAAACTCAAGGTCAATGCCCACTGAACGCTGCTAGTATTTTGTGTTGGTCATGGGAGTTCTGTGTGCCAAGTTTGGTTCAATTCCATCACTGGTGGTGTTCAGAGTGCTCTTTGATTGTAGGTAAACTATAAATCCCAGCAATTACAACTCCCAAATGACAAAATCATGATTTTTTTGAGTGATGCTCACTCCTTGTGTTGTGAGATGTTTTGTTTCCAAATTTGGTCTGATTTCGTTCATTGGTTCTTTTGTTTTTAAGGTACTTATTATGCACAGAGCATTTTAATATATATAGATAGTCGTATGGCCATTATAGATTCTCTTCTATATTGACTCTAGCCAACCTGTCTCTATTCTTCCCTGGCTCCCGACCTTCGTAGTGAACCTTGCCTTTCCTTTGCAGAATGCGTGGACCTACCTCCAGAAGTGCAAGGGCAACATGCGGCCCAACCGGGGGTTCGTCAAGCAGCTCTCGGAGTGGGAGGAGCGGATCAACTTCACCACCATCACTGACATCTCCGAACCCAATTACTGACGGCAAGCGTCTCCCAGTGCGATGGCCTAGGATGGGATGCGTTCTCCCTTCAAGAGCAGTCTTTTTTTAAAAAAATATTTATTTTATATTTTTTGAAATATACATATTAACTTTGCAGTGTCCCTGTGTGTTCATCTGCCTGCAATGTGTTTGCGCTTTGCATTTTTCCGGATTTAGCTGAGAAAGAGCGGGACCTTATATGAATTCTGCTTGGCTGGGGACGATGGGAATTGGAGTCCACATAAAAACCAGTATTTGGGGGGGGGGGGCAGGCCGTTTTGCTCTTTTGAGACCCAGTTATGGAGCATAGCACTAATACACAATAATAAACAACTACAACTACAAAATAACGTCAACAATATAGAGTTGTAGTACTAGCAGTGGTTTATTATTATAATAATCACAATAAACAACGACTACAATTATTACTATTACTATTATAAATATTAATAGTTATAATAATTACTATTACTATTATACTATTATTACTAATTGTAATTTATTTATTTTAAATAAATAAATACTAATTGTAATAATAATTACTATTACTATTATAAATGGACATGAGAGAAGCCTCCCACAAGGATGATAAAAACAACAAATCATCCAGGCAATGTCCCCTGAGCAACATCCTTGCAGACGGCCAATTTTCTCACACCAGAAGCGACTTGCAGTTTCTCAAGTCGCTCCTGACACGACAAAAAAAAACCTATTATAATTATAATATTTAAAATATTGTAATACAATATATTACTACTAATAATAATATATTATAATTATATTTATATATTTTATATTATATTATTATATTTATATTATAAAATTATATTAGATTTTATATTATTTATATTATATATATTATATATTATGTTATATATAATATTGCTAATAATATTAAAATATAGTACAATATAGTAATATATGATAATGATATTGTGCTATGCCAATAATATAATATATTGTATATATAATATATCTTGTAAGCCACTCTGAATAAATATTAGGACTATATAATAATAATAAAAATAATAAATGTCATAAATAAATAAAAATAAATAAATATTATAACTATATAATAATAATAAATGTCATAAATAAATATAAATAAATAACTAAATATTAGTACTATATAAAAATAATAAAAATAATAAATGTCATAAATAAAAATAAATAAATATTATAACTATATAATAATAATAAAAATAATAAATGTCATAAATAAAAATAAATAAATAAATAAATATTATAACTATATAATTATAATAATAATAGTTTTATTTCTTGCCTGCCTCTCCTCACAGCTCAAGGCAGGTTACAGCATAGTTATAATAGCGGTAATTATTATTATTTTATTATTATTATTTATTTATTAGTATTAGTATTAGTATTATTTAGTTATAGTAGAGCTATTTATTATTATTATTATTATTATTATTATTACTACTACTACTACTACTACTTGGGGAGACTACAACTCCCAGATTTCCCCCAACTAGATCCATATGACAGCATTACTATTATTTAGTTATAGTAGAGGTAGTTATTATTTATTTATTTATTTATTATTTACAACATTTATTTATTATTTATTATTTAATTATTATTTATTTGTATTATTATTTAGTTATAGTAGAGCTATTTATTATTAATTTATTATAATTATTATTACTTAGGGAGACTACAACTTCCAGATTCCCCCAACTAGATCCATATGACAGCATGATTATTATTTATTTATATTAGTAGTTATTAATTAATTTATTTATTATTTGCACCATTTATTTATTATTATTATTTCATTAGTATTATTATTATTTAGTTATAGTAGGGCTATTTATTATTAAATTATTATTATTGTTATTATTATTATTATTATTATTATTATTATTATTACCTGGGGAGACTACAACTCCCAGATTTCCCCCAACTAGATCCATATGACAGCATTACTATTATTTATTTATAGTAGAGGTAGTTATTATTATTTATTTATTTACAACATTTATTTACTATTTATTATATAGTTGTAATGGAGGCAATTATTATGGATTTGTGTATTATTTGGGGGACTCCCAGATTCCCCCCTATGACAGCATGACTATTATTATATATTGTTATTATTGTTGTTATTATTATTATTATTATTATATATTGTTGTTATTATTATATTGTTATTGTTATTGTTATATTGCTATTATTATTATTATATTGTTATTATTATTATATTGTTATTATTATTATATTGTTATTGTTATTATTGATGTTGTTATTATTATTATTTTATATTGTTATTATTATAATAATATTGTTATTATTAATTATATTGTTATCTTTATTATTATATTGTTATTGCTGTTATTATTATTATATTGTTGTTATTATTATTATTATTATTATATATTGTTATTATTGTTATTATATTGTTATTATTATTTTATATTGTTATTATTATGATTATTATGATTATTATTATTGTATAGTTGGAGGTCTGGCTCTTCCTATGAGCTGTCACTCAAAGTGCCTTCTTTTGTCCACAAAGGGGCGTGGCTAGAGATTTCCCCCGCCCACTGCCTCTCAGCAACGGTTGCCCTGGGCTACGCCCCGCCCCCTGGCATCTCCCCGCCCCCGCGCGGCGCTGATTGGCTGAGGCGGCGTGGGGCAGGCGTGCGTGCGCTGATTGGCTGTTTCCTTTCCCGGAAGCGAGCCTGCTCTCCTTCCTTCCTTCCTCCCTTCCTTCCTGGTGGGCTTCTTTCTTTCTTTCTTTCTTTCTGAGGGAAGGAAGGGTGTCGGCCATGATCCGCCGGGCCTCGGTCAGCGACTGCTTGCGGGACTGGGAGGAGCTGCAGGACGGATTCCAGAGGGTCCAGGTGAGGGCTGGGAAGGGAGGGAGGGAAACAAGGGGGCTCCTGGGCATCAGCAGAGGGACAGCAGGGCAGTCAGGGAAGGAGGGGGTGGGGCTGGGAAACAAGGCCTGAGACAGGGAGCCAGAACCAGGGACTGAGCAGGAGACCATGCTCTGGGGAAGCAGCAGAAAAGGCCAATGCGAGCCCCAACAGATTGCACTTTAGGGTAAAACAAGGCACTGTGTGTTTGTGGGTATGTATATATGTGTGTGTGTATGAATACATACACACATACACACACAGACTCACATATATTCACACACATATATACACACATACACACACACACATATATATACACTCACATATACACACACATATATACACACACATATATATATATACATACACACATATATATATATACACATACACACACATATATATACACACTCATATATACACACACTTATATACACACACATATATGTATATATACATACACACTCAGATGCACACACACACATATATATATACACACTCAAGATATATATATACATATATACATACACACTCATACACACACTCACATATATATACACACACATATATACATACACACTCATACACACACTCACATATATATACACACTCATATATGTATATATACATGCACACTCAGATGCACACACATATATACACTCTCAGATATATATATGTAAATATATATATATATACACACACATATATAAATACACTCACATATATATACACACTCAGATATATATACACATATAGACACATATATACATACACACTCATATATACACACATATATATACACACACTCACATATATGTATATATACATGCACACTCAGATGCACACACATATATATACATACACACACTCACATATATATACACTCTCAGATATATATATATATATATATGCACACACATATATACACACACATATATACATACACACATATATATACATACTCACATATATATATATATATATATATATACACACTCAGATATATATACACACACTCACATATATTTATATATACATACACACTCAGATGCACACACATATATATATATATACACACTCATATACACATATAGACACATACTCACATATATATACATAAACACACTCACATATATATACACTCTCAGATATGTACACACACATATACATACACACTCACATATACACACACACATATATATACACACTCTCATATATATATACATATTCATACACACACACACACACAAACATACACACACATGCGCACACACATATACACACAGTCCATTGTTTTGTTCAGATAATATTTTGGGATAATATTTTTCTCCTTCTCTGGAGGCTGTTAAGCAGCAGCTGGGTGGCCCTCTGTCAGGAGGGAGTGGATGGTGCCTGCCTTCATGGCGGAAAGGGGTTAGACTAGATGGCTTTTGGGGGTCCCTTGCAACTCTAGGATTCTCTTGTTGGTAGCTTTTGTCTCTTGGGTATGCCTTTTACAATGGCCAAGGAAGAATTGTGTTGCTCGGCTATGGTGACAGAGATGGTCTTGCGCCATGCGCTGCCATGGATAGGGCTCTCCTCTGCCCTCCTTGGCCCAGTTGCTGCCTCTTGAGCAATGCTTGTCCTTTATCACAGAGGAACTGCTGTTGTTTTGTCTGCAGTGCCAAGAAAGCCCACATTTCCAGCCTAGAAGACTTTGCAGAGTCTTCACTTTTTCCAACAAATTTTGTAACGCGGTGTAATAATATCCTAGTTCTTTTGTTGTTGTTAGGAGACTCACCGGCTCTACAAGCAAAAGTTGGAGGAGCTGACCAAGCTCCAAGATGGGATCTCCAGCTCCATCTCGAGACAGAAAAAGCAGCTGAAGGAGCTCTCGCTTGCCCTCAAAAAGTACGTCCATCCATTCTGGGAGGTTATGGCTTCCCATCCAAATCATAACCAGGATTAACCCTGCTTCGCTGCCAAAATCAGAGACCCTTAGTGCATTTTAAGCCCTTGGCAATGAGACCATTGTCTTTGTTTGCGTTAAGAGATTAAGTTCATCTCATTTGTTTCCCATTCTCTCTGTATTAATGCATACCTTACCTTCGAGCCCCTGTTGGTTTTCCTGCCTATGAAACTAGCCAACATTACATGATATTCCTTGGTGGTCCCCCTTTCCAGAGGTCCTCTGTCTCTCTCTTGGTCCGAACAGCAGAAACAAGACCCCGCTTGACCTTGTTGTGGGAGTCAAAGCAGTGTAGGAGTGTCAGAAAGTGGTTTGCGAATGTAAGAAACATGTTGTTTTGCTGCAGGTGCAAGACCTCTCTCACCGACCAGGAGGCCAAAGAGAAAGACCCCGCCATCCAGGAGCTGCAAGGGATGGTCAAAGACCGGCAGAGCGTCTTCTTCGAAATGGAGGCCTACTTGCCCAAGAAGAACGGGTGAGATTGCACTCTAAACGTCTAGACCCCTTTTCCATGGAGTTATCAAGCAATCGGCGTCACCTGTCCTATATCTGTGCATTTCCTTCGTTTTGGCCTTGATCTCTCCCTTTCTCTCTCTCTCTCTTTGTTTACCATCCAGGTTGTATCTGAGTCTCGTCCTGGGGAATGTGAATGTCACGCTGCTGAGCAAGCAAGCCAAGTAAGGATGCTCATATTCCCTGTACATGCTCCAGTGAGCAATTTGCTGCCTGATTGACCAGTTGAGACTTTCGAACAGTCTTCAAAGGCAACCCCACGTAGAGTGCATTGCAGTAGTGTATTCAGGATGCCCATATTCCCTGTACGTGCTCCGGTGAGCAATTTGCTGCCTGATTGACCAGTTGAAACTTTCGAACAGTCTTCAAAGGCAGCCCCACGTAGAGTGCATTGCAGTAGTCTATTCAGGATGCTCATATTCCCTGTACGTGCTCCGGTGAGCAATTTGCTGCCTGATTGGTCAACTGAAACTTTCGAGCAGTCTTCAAAGGTAGTCCCACGTAGAGTGCATTGCAGTAGTCTATTCAGGATGCTCATATTCCCTGTACGTGCTCCGGTGAGCAATTTGCTGCCTGATTGATCAATTGAAACTTTCAAACAGTCTTCAAAGGCAGCCCCACGTAGAGTGCATTGCAGTAGTCTATTCAGCATGCCCATATTCCCTGTACGTGCTTTGGTGAGCAATCTGCTGCCTGATTGACCAGTTGAAACTTTCGAACAGTCTTCAAAGGCAGCCCCACGTAGAATGCATTGCAGTATATTCAGGATGCTCAGTAGTCTATTCAGGAACCTCATCTAGAGGTTGTGAGATCTGTTGGAAACTAGGAAAATTGGGGTTTTTGTATCTGTGGAATAATGTCCAGGGTGGGAGAAAGAACTCTTATCTGCTTGAGATAGGTGTGACTGTTGCAACTAGCCACCTTGATTAGCATTGAATGGCCTTGCAGATTCAAAGCCTGGCTGCTTCCCACTTGGGGGAATCCTTTGTAGGGAGGTGTTAGCTGTCCCTGATTGTTTCCTGTCTGGAATTCCCCTGCTTTTTGAGACGTCAGCCATAAAAGAGCCAAGCTGGACATAGCATATTATTGGAGAACACAGAAATGCTGGACCACTCTCACAACCACCGCGTCAGGCTACACAAAAAGCCTTTGAAATACACAAACAGGTGGACAATTTCAACACAAAGGAGGAAACCATGAAAATGAACAAAATCTGGCTATTAATAAACTCTAAAATCAGGACAGGAAATAAAGGTGGGAGCTACAGACAAGAAACAAGCAGGGACAGCTAATCACCTCTCAACAATGGATGCCCTCAGGCAGTAAGAAGCAACACCTTTTTTTGAGCAATACTAAAAAAAAGCAAAAACGGGTGAATTCCAGGCAGGAACAATGAGGGCCAGCTAACACCTCCCAACAAAGGATTCCCCCAGACAGGAAGCAGCCAGGCTTTGAAGCTGCAAGGCTTTGCAGTGCTAATGAAGGTGATTAATTGCAACATTCATACTTCCCTCCAACAGACAAGAGTTCTTTCTCCTACCCTGGATATTATTCCTCAGATAGATAGATAGATAGATAGATAGATAGATAGACGGATAGATAGATAGATAGATAGATAGATAGAAGGATAGATAGATAGATAGATAGATAGATAGATAGATAGATAAAAATGTAATGTTTGAACTCAAAAACCATTGGACGAATTGACACCAAATTTGGACACAAGACACCTAACAACCCAATGTATGTCCTTCACTCAAAAAATTGATTTTGTCATTTGGGAGTTGTAGTTGCTGGGATTTATAATTCACCTACAATCAAAGAGCATTCTGAACTCCACCAACGATGGAATTGAACCAAACTTGGCACACAGATCTCCCACGACAAAGAGAAAATACTGGAAGGGTTTGGTGGGCAATGTCCTTTGGTTTTGGAGTTGTAGTTCACCTACATCCTGAGATCACTGTGGACTCAAACAATGAGAATCTGGACCAAACTTGGCATGGATACTCAATATGCCCAAATGTGAACACTGGTGGAGTTTGGGGAGAATAGAGTCTTGACATTTGGGAGTTGTAGTTGTTGGGATTTATAGTTCACCTACAATCACAGAGCATTCTGAACCCCACCAACGATAGAATTGGGCCAAGCTTCCCACACAGAACCCCCATGTGGGCCACAGCAATGTGTGGCAGGAGACGGCTAGTATATGTATGTATGTATGTATGCAAACCCCACTTTCCTAGTTTCTAACAGACCTCACAACCTCTCAGGATGCCTGGCAGAGATGTGGGCAAAACATCAGGAGAGAATGCTTCTGGAACTTGATCAGACAGCCAGGAAAACTCACATTAATTCACTGATTCGGGCCTTGAAAGCCTTCAGCAACACAATTCTACATCTTTTGTGGCAGCCACAAAAACAAACTTTCTGGAGTGGAATAATGACTTTCAAACTAAAGACAACACAATTAAACAGGAAATGGCACTTTCGAAACAGGAACCGAACATTTTTCTGTAGTTATAAATGGCGAGAGGGCTTCGCTAACCCAACGTAGTCTGCATGAGGCCAAGAGGGATCAATTCAGGAGGATTTCCCCCCCTTAGCGTTGAGCTAGAGCTGAGCTTTGAGGCCAGATCCATCCTTGTTTCACTCCCTCCTGACAGGTTCGCCTACAAGGACGAGTACGAGAAGTTCAAGCTCTACCTCACCATCATTCTCCTCATCATCTCCTTCACCTGCCGGTTCCTTCTGAACTCCAGGTGAGTCTCCAGCCTCAGGTTGGCAGGTGCCTAGCCCAACCCATCCCTATCCCTACATCCATCTACCTGTTGTTTTTGGTCTTCCTCCCAGGGTGACCGACGCCGTCTTCAACTTCCTCCTGGTCTGGTACTATTGCACTCTGACCATCCGGGAAAGCATCTTGATCAACAACGGCTCCAAGTAAGGGCTGCTTCCCCTAGAGTCATAGAATCCTAGAGTTGGAAGAGACCTCCTGGGCAATCATCAGTCCAACCCCATTCTGCCAAGAAGCAGGAATATTGCATTCAAAGCACCCCTGACAGATGACCATCCAGCCTCTGCTTAAAAGCTTCCAAAGAAGGAGCCTCCACCACACTCCGGGGCAGAGAGTTCCACTGCTGAACGGCTCTCACAGTCAGGAAGTTCTTCCTCATGTTCAGGAAGCCTCCCGACTTCAAGGCTCCCAAGCCAATCTTTTGAGGCTTGAGCCACGGCAGGGCAAGTTGGGTTCAAAGGGGAAAGTTCAATAAAAATTTTATTTTTATTTATTTATGGCATTTCTATGCCGCCCTTCTCACCCCCAAGGGGACTCAGACAGGCTTACAAGATATATAGATATACAATATATTATGTTACTAGCTGTACCTGCCACGTGTTGCTGTGGCCAGTCTTCCCTCTTTCTCTCCCCCTTTCCTTCTTTCCTTCCCGTCTTTCTTCCTTCTCTATCTCTTTCCTTTCTTCCCCCTTTTTCTTTCTCTCCTGCTGTCTCTCTTTTCTTCCTTCTCTCTTTCCTTCTTTCCTTCCCTCCCTCTCTCTTTCTCTACATCTTTCCCTCTTCCTTCGCTCCCTCTTTCCTTCCTTCTTTCCCTTTTTCCTTCTCTCCCTCCTTCCTTTTCTAACTTGCCTTCTCACTTTTTCTTTCCCTCCCTCTTTCCTTCCTTCCTTCCCGTCTTTCTTTCTCTATCTTTTTCCTTTCTTCCCCCTTTTTCTTTCTCTCCTGCTGTCTCTCTTTTCTTCCTTCTCTCTTCTTTCCTTCCCTCCCTCTTTCTCTACATCTTCCCCCCTTCCTTCGCTCCCTCTTTCCTTCCTTCTTTCCCTTTTCCCTTTCCTTCTCTCCTTCCTTTTCTAACTTTCCCCCTTTTCTTTCCCTCCCTTTTTCTCTCCTTCCTTCCTTCCTTCCTTCCTTCCTTCCTTCCTTCTCTGCCTCTTTCCTTCCTTCCTTCTCTCTTTGCTTCCATGCTTCCTTCTCCCTTTCCTTCTTTCTTTCCCTCCCTCTTTTCTTTCTTTTTTCTCTCTCCTTCCCTCCCTCTTTCTTCCCTTTTTTAACAGCCTGGCTTCTTCTGTCCAGCAAGAAACCTTTGATGGGAAGGGTTCCCTGGCCCAGATATTGCTTCATGTCTGCAAATCCTCTGTTTTCTGAGGGCCACAGCAACGCGTGGCCAGGTACAGCTAGTACATACATATACATACATACATACATACATGCATACATAATGAATGGGTGAAAAAGGCAGGGTTCCTATTGCCAAAGGGAACAAAACCGTGGAGGTTTAGCTGTTGAAGTCCAGGTAGTCCCCAAGACTTGGTCTTGTAGGTTTGTTCTTAAGCTGAATGTGTATGTAAGTCAGAACAGGGACATTTCTAAAGTGTCACTCCAGCCATATATACATTCATGAATTCAAACTCCTCCTTTCTCTTCCTGGTTCTGCTCCCTCTCCTAGGATTAAAGGCTGGTGGGTTTTCCATCACTACATCTCCACCTTCCTCTCCGGAGTCATGCTGACCTGGTGAGTCGCTGGTGCTTTGCGTACAATCCTTTGCTTTTTTGGGGGGGATCATCACTCGATGTTGAGCGTCCAGGAGTAAACACAACTTCCTCTCTCTCTCTTTCTGGCGTCGCTCAGGCCAGACGGACCCATGTACCACAAGTTCCGGAACCAGTTCCTCACCTTCTCCATGTACCAGAGTAAGTCTTCCCTAACCCTCAGTCCTGCCAAAAGCTTGGACTCCAGTCCCCATCATCCCCTGTCGTGTCTGGATGATAGACTCAGTCAAAAACATGAGCTCACCATTTCAGTTCTGCCAAATCTTGATAAAATGATTCTGACTATAAAGCTAGATAAACATGGAAAGGCTCTCTTTGCCTGATCCTAACCGGCAGCGTTTCTCTCGCAGGTTTTGTCCAGTTTCTCCAGTATTACTACCAAAGTGGCTGCCTGTACCGGCTGAGAGCGCTGGGCGAGCGGCACAACATGGACCTCACGGTGGGTAAGTGGGCACAAGGGTGGCTCAGGCCACAACATCGCCATGGCTGTCTTCACAATACTTCCTTTGATCCCTCCCCCCACATCCATAATATTGGTTTCCCCCCAAAATATGGGACGCAAGACCATTCCCAGCATAAGGTTCTTGTGGGTTTTTTCGGGCTATATGGCCATGTTCTAGAGGCATTTTCTCCTGACGTTTCGCCTGCATCTATGGCAAGCATCCTCAGAGGTACCTTGCCATAGATGCAGGCGAAACGTCAGGGGAAAATGCCTCTAGAACATGGCCATATAGCCCGAAAAAACCCAGAAGAACCTAGTGATTCCAGCCATGAAAGCCTTTGACAATACATTCTCAGCATACTTTAGAAAGGAAGAACAGCTGAAGAAAATCAGCATTTTTAATAAAGGGAGGGCAAAAGGATTCGCCTAACAGCAAAAGCTATCTATCACGGAATCCAAGAGTTGGGATCCCAAGGGCTCTACCCATCCACCTAGAATCCTAGACTTGGAAGGGACCCCAAGGGTTCTGTCTGTCTGTCTATCTATCTATCCATCTATCCATCTATCCATCTATCCATCTAACCTAGTTGGAAGGGATCCCAAGGGATTGATCTGCCTGCCTTCCTGCCTGTATATTTCTAACAGAATCTGAGCATTGGAAGGGCTATATCTATCCATCTACCTATCAATCAATCAATCAATCCTAGAGTTGGAACGGACTCCAAGGGCTCTATCTATCTATCTATCACCCACCCTAGAATTGGAAGGGATCCTAGGGCTATTTCTATCTGTCTGTCTATCTTTCCTTCCATTCATCCATCCATCCATCCATCAATCAATAATAGAATCCTAGAGTTGGAAGGAACCTCAATGGATTGATCTGTCTGTCTGTCTACCTATCATAGAATCCTAGACTTGGAAGGGACTCAAGGGCTATCTCTATCTATCTATCTATCTATCTATCTATCTATCTATCTACCTACCTACCTACCTACCTCTATATATCTACCTACCTACCTACCTACCTACCTGCTTACCTATCCATCCATCTTAGAGTTGAAAGGGATCCCTAGGGTTCTATCTATCTATCTGTCTATCTATCTATCTATCTATCTATCTATCTATCTATCTATCTATCTATCTATCTATCCATCTATCCACCCAACCACCCACCCACCCATCCACCTACCCA